>NW_028315539.1:20000-24000 GCF_046866305.1 Octopus bimaculoides
TGTACAAGGGCCAGTCCAGGGGCACTGGCAACGATCTTGCTCGGATGTCTTACTAGCAAAGGCCACGCTCGAAATGGTGCATTTTATGTGTCACCTGCACAGGAGCCAGTCCATCGGCATTGGCAACGATCTCGCTCGAATGACTTTTCACGTGCCACTGGCACAAGTGCCAGGAAGGTGACGTTGATAACGATCATGCTGGTGCTATTTACGTGCCAGTGGCACGGAAGCCAGACAGCTGCTCTGGCAACGATCACGCTCGGACAGTGCTCTTAGTGCTCCACTGGTACAAGCGCCATCATGATTTCGCTTTCGCTTGCCTCACCATGTCTTCGCAAGCGGAGTTTGGTGTCCAATAAAGGAATGCTATGCGTAACGACAGGCTTCTTTCAGTTTCCGTCGACCAAATCCACTCACAAGGCTTTGGTCGTCCCGAGGCTATAGTAGAAGACATTTGCCCAAGGTGCCTCGCAGTGGGACTGAACCCAGAACCATGTGGTTGGTAAGAAAGCTACTTTATTTCATTAGCGATTTGCTATGAAGGCATTACAAAGAGGGGACGAACAAGGACAGACAAACATAAGGGGGAGTAGCTTAAACGTTTTCTTTACAAAAATAATATGATTAAAAATTAGTGTAAAAATTAGATACAAGAATCATTGCGTTTTGCAGCGAGGCATCTAGAAGGAAGGCACCCGATCATCCTGGTAGAACCTTTGCTTCCCAAATTGACCTCACTTACTTGGTACCAATCACACTCAGCTTGCGTTCCACAGACTTCCATCTTTTCGCAAACATATCCCGTGATAGGCACTTCCTCTCCAGCCTGATTTTACTACTGAGGTGGTAACTGAAAAAGTTAACCAACCCCTGGCCGGAGACAAAGGTACCTGTCACTATACCTTTCACACGCGTCTTCCATACTGTTTCTTTCAGTATGGCTACTACGCAGAAAAAAAACAGGCCTTCCTTTCCCTGTTAAGGAAAGGAGGTGGTACAGTCTCGATGATAGACTCAGCTGATAGATGTACTCTTCCCATCACTGACAACAGTTGTTCTGCAAAAGCTATCAGTCCCAACAACTCCGAACACTCCACGAATGTGTGCAAGACGGTTTCCCTATCTTGCTCACATCTCGAGATGTCAGCGAGACGGCACTTCCGTGCCTTGACAGCTTGTCACGAACAGGTAACGCTGCTTGGAAACATTGCCAAGCCAGGGATTTCTGGTAATTATCCAGATACCCCGGCCCGAACGTTCTCCTAAACAGGCTGACCAACTGACTTTCATTGTAGCCCAGGGTGTCCCCCAAGGCGTCTTCTGACATAGATTCCACTAACCTGCTATAAAAGTCCATGGTGGAACTCCTGCTGTCGGTATTGCCCGCCCGAGAGAGTAGCTGGAGCGCCTGGCGGCACTCCAAATGCCAGTCTCCCAGCTTAGGTCTCTGCTTAATCCATGTACCAATGTCCGTTAGGGACACTAACTTGGGGAGGAAGAACCAAATGTGTGGTGACTACACCTGTTCTCCATCCAGGTAAAGCCACGGGTGCCTCAACCTTAACGCGAATTTTTGCATCCTCAGCCAAGGCATCCCTAGCCCACCCTTCAGCGGTTTCTGGCAGCAGACAGAGCACTTTACAAGTGGTTTTCCTCCTTTCCACAAAAAGCGGAAAAGGATTCTCTCCAACTTATTGAACCACAAATCGGGGCATGGCACCACAGTCAGGCGGTAGGTCATTACTGATGCTATAAACATCTGCACCACCTCCGCCCTTCCTAGCAAGGATAACGCCCGTCCAGACTAGGTCTGGGTTAGAGCAGTCACCTTGCTGGCCACCTCGCTCCAATTTTTCTCTATCTGGAGCTCTGGACCTATCCAGACTCCAAGCAACTTAACAGGACCTTGCGTCCAACGCCCCACGACGTCATTGGACACCATCGGCTTACCCCTCCAGGTGCCGAGTTGCAAACCGACTGACTTGTCCTTGTTGACCTTTGCTCCTGCTACCGCCTCGTAACTTTTGATGGCGTTTTCTACCACTGGAATCTGGCCCTCATCCGCTACGATGATGGAGATGTCATCCACGTACGCTGTAGCTCTCCTTCCACACCATAGATCAAGCGGAGCGCCCCCTAGTGCCTCCAACTTCTGCAGCAATGGCTCCAGAGCTAACACACACAGAAGCGAGGATAGGGGACACCCCTGACGAACTGAACGCTCGATCCTGAACGGTTTCGAAAAGAACCCATTCACCTTGACGACAGACTCGATGTCGCTGTACAAAGCAGCAATCCAACCGCGGAAGGTCGGGCCTAGGCCAACTTTCTCAAGAACGCCGTCAAGTACCGATGGTCGACCCTATCAAACGCCTTAGACTGGTCAAAATGCACCAGTGCACCTCCTGCAAAGCCAGAAAGTTTCCTTACCGTCACTAAGGAGTAGCGTATAAGGTGGAGATTGTCGTGTATCGACCTGCCCGGAGTAGCACAAGTTTGTGCTTCCCCAACAAGTTCGCGCACGACCCGCGCCAACCTTTTCACTAGCACCTTGGCCAAAATCTTTAACTATGTGTTTAACAGAGTTATGGGCCTAAAGTTCCCTATCTCGTCCCCCTTGCTCGGGTCCTTTCTGATCAACGTCACTGCCCCTCGGCTCGCAGACTTGGGAATTCTCTCATTCTGTTGCCAGTTAGCGTAAACGCTGGCCAGTAGGTGCCCGAACATGTCTGGCATACTTTTATAAAATTCATAGGGCAGACCATCGAGACCCGGCGACATGTCTCCGAGGCATTCGCCCAGCACCTCGATCAACTCCTCGGCTGTGATTGGTCCTTCACAGCACTCAGCCTTCCTTGCCGAGAGACGTGGGCCACCAGACAGGAAGTCCCTCACCATGATCAAGCATCCCGCCCCTCCCGAACAACTTGGCAAAGTGCTCTTGAAGCGCCTCGCACATCTCGTCCCGTTCCTTGACCGTGCGTACTTTTTCGATAACAAGAGACCTTATTGTGGCGTCGTTGCCACGCTGGATTTCTACCGTGCGGGCCCATCCGGCAACGTTAATTCCCTCACGGCCCAATGCTCTCACTTTAGCCTGGACTCTACACCCCTCATGTTTCGCTTTGAGGTGACGGTCCAATGCCGTTCTCACTGCCAGAATGTGGAATGCAGAGCCCAACCTCAGCGCCTCTTCTAAGTTCTTCACTAGCTGCCCTTCTACTCTAGTCCTATCTAGTCTTAGCTGTTTGCTAAACCTAATTAGACTCGAAAGGAATGACTCTTTTGAGGGCGAACCACCACCGGTTATTAACCACAGTACCGGTTAACGCCCTCTGTACTAACTCCTTAATCCGACTACGGTGTGCCTCACAAATCAAAATAGTCTTGTTCAGCTTCCAGTAGCCGGGTCCTCTACTAGTTGTACTATCTACGTCCAACCTACACTTAACCATTCTATGATCAGTGTAGGACACTTGGACAAGTTGTGGACAAGTAAAACTAGGCTTATCTATAATTCTTATTACTATCCTATCTAGGTAAGACTTGAACCTTCCATTGCCACTCATCCAGGTCCACTCTGGCACGTTCGGATGTTCAAGCCTGTAACGGTCTGCCAGCTGAAATCGCTTAAGCAGATCGACGAGACGTGAGTTCACTTTTCTATCAACCGAGCCGACACTCAATGCGAGCGTCAACAATAGCGTTGAAGTCCCCTAACACTACTAATGTCTTCGACGTCACGAGAAAGCCCTCTAGGCGCCGATAAAAGTCAGTTTGGAAACCTCTAGCGCATGGTGCATAGAGTCCGATCAGCCTGAAAGCCTTTCTGCTGTATGTCACATCAAGGACGACCAAGCCCACCTTCAGGGTCCACATAGACTGTACTTGTCTGCAGAGCCAAGCCATTGCGGATCAGTACCACTACATCCCCTCGTCCCCCGGTCTGGCCAGGAGACATGATTTTCTCATAGCCATTCAGGAGAGGCGAGAAGGTTCG
>NW_028315540.1:0-23582 GCF_046866305.1 Octopus bimaculoides
ACTTTAGAAATTCGTAGTCCCATCTTCAGGGCAAAGTAATTTTAGCGTGTACTGTCGCTTCTTTGTATGTGAGCAAAAGAAATTTGAAATTTTGACCCTCAGATTTATGTATCACCGTCAATATGATCTCGTAAGAAGATATCACAAACTTGATTTTTTAAAAAAATCATAGCGCTACTGCAGAAGGCATGCTTTCAATACAACACACAAACTCAAAAATGTAATAGTTTTCCGTTCTACCAAATAATAATAATACCTACACGACACACAGAAAATAAAAGAAAAACACACGTGTCACGAGTGACGCCGTACCAAACACAAACAAAACAAAGCGTCTCCCCACAAACGAATGCAAAACGGAGCAAATTAGTCACTCAGTTTAAAATATAGCCATACAGTTATGTCGGAAAACATAGCTACCGAAACAAATAAAGGCGATTTTCGATCTCTCAGCCTACGATATGATAAATATATCCATTCGATAAACAAGGAACCGGTGTCAGATCAAAAAGTCAACTCTGAACAAATAGATCCATCTCTTATTGTCACTGTTAATGCCTTAATGATAAGCCAGAAACTCACGCCGATTCGGTCATCACCCAGGACAACAAGACCCGCATTATTCAGTGGGGAACCAGACCAGACTGGAATTGAAAAGTCTGCTGCTAGAAGAAACTCTGTAAAAAACGATCTGCTAGGTAACCAGATCAAGGATAACCCTAACCCTAGCCCTGTAGTGGCGCCCCCAAGATCGTCATCTAAAGCAAAACGCATAAAACTTCCCGACCGACACAAACATTCCCAGCAGAAATATGAATTCATTACAAGTGAACATCTCCCGTTCAATTCAAGTCTAGGACAAATCAATGAGATACTATTTACCCGTTGACTTCTTCATCACTAAATTCAGATTTATGGATACATTTGGTCATTGGTGTGACTTTGAAGAACTTATTTAACAATGAGAACCTCCATATCAGTTTGACCCGGTACATCATGGCACTAATGTGCAGACAAATTCCATATTAATATTTAAGTCCTAAGACTGGTGGGGGGCTCTTTACAGTTTGTCCTTTATGTGGTGTACGAAATGAGGTGAACGAAATAGAAAAATACTTACAATTGTTCGATTCTGATGTAATTGTCTGTGCGGTTAATTACTAGAGTAAGTAGAACAATGATAGCTGGTAGACCTGATAACGATATTTATAGAAATGAATATAAATTTGTAGATATTTCAACATCTCACCAATTTACCAATCTATTCAATCCCAAATCATGAATATTTACCCCCATTACCTTTCTAATAAGAATCAAATTATTCATCTGTCTTTATTCTTGACTGAACCATCATGATGATCAAGGCAAAATAAATATCTTATCCCACAAATCATTAATTAACTTATTTAGCTAATTGACCTCTTCCTTGTTTCAAGTTATGTTAAAACAACTTTTCTGTTTGTGGCACCCTCTAAAATATATTTTCAGTTTCCTTAGTTTATGACAGAAGTGCAAATATTGCTAAGAAGGAACTCCTATACGGTCAATTGATCTGCTAGAAATAACAACCTAATATCTCAGAAACAATAATTTCCTACGTTTAAGGAAAAAATTGACATGCTGTATTAGGCAACTTCAGATAAACTATGTCTGAAAAGAGGGGATGGTCACATCAAGAACTTCATTGCTTATGAACCTGAAGAATTTATCTGAAGTGAAACAGCGACAACATATTTTAAAGTGGTTTCGGCTCAATATAACATTTGGTCCACTGTCTCCTGTCTTATCTAAATTATTTGTGAAATCAAGATGAAGAATCTACATGTAACTCTCAAGAAATTATACAAGAAGATCGAGTGAAGGAGATATTTGATTATTTGTTGAAGGATTCAAATCTACTGTGTCATCTCTTTACTTCACTAAAAAGATATTTCAGCCAAGAATGTTTAACATCAGACGTGAGTCCACCAAATCTCTCAGTCTATGTTGTCGTGGGTTCCTCATGACTTTTCTTCAATATCTCACTCCACTTTCAAATTACGATATATAGTCATCCATCACAACCTGGACATTTACGTACGTTACACAATAATACTACAATATTTAAATTGTCATGGATTTAATCCCTTCTAAAAAGAGGTCTACGTTTCTATGTTTTCTTCGATGTGCTAGAAATAGTAGCTAAATTTCTTTAGATCCCATTCTACAGTCTTGAAAACTGGAAGAACAAATTGGATAATGTAATGTTTGATACAGTGACAAGATAGTCGTAGAACATTTTCAAGTATATGTCTGCTTGATCAGTTCCAAAGTAGCACTTAAGTACAACAGTGAGTAAGGGATGTTTTCACTCAGGGTTCAACGCTTCTGGATTTTAATGCGAGTCAGATTTGTAATCGAGATTGAGGCTGTTTAAAGCAATGGGATTGAGGACATACAACACTGTGCCAGATGGGATTGTCAATGCTCTTTGTATAATTAGATGAGAATAATACAGAAAAAAGGAGGAAAATAAACGGAAACCCAAATGGATAACATCAACTTAAATAACGCTAAGGGACATGGTTTGCAGGTTTTAGATTAATATCCAGCGTTCAATTCCCGTCTAAGTAAACTTTTCTTTTCA
Source organism: Octopus bimaculoides (assembly GCF_046866305.1). Taxonomy (NCBI): domain Eukaryota; kingdom Metazoa; phylum Mollusca; class Cephalopoda; order Octopoda; family Octopodidae; genus Octopus; species Octopus bimaculoides. Next base: position 2,627 of record NW_028315540.1, read on the forward strand.
ACATATTTGGTTTTATGAAGTAAATAAGATCGAGAGATATACTGGTTCGAATCATTCGTGTGAACCTTTTCACGTCAAGTAATTCTCAAATACAAAAATGAAATGACGAAACTGGATTGGTTTTGTTTGTTTTTGTGTGTGTGCACGTGCATGTATGCGTGTGTGTAAGAAATATATATAAAGACAGAAAACCAGAAAACCGTTATACATACCCCAGGCCAAGATTGAACTCCACTTCATAAAAGATGTCCGATATGTTGTGAATGCATCAACCATGCTTGCGAAGACATAAATGGGCTCGAAAGACATCCATACGAGAGATGTCAAAAGGAAGTAGTGTAACAGAGCAGCCACTGTCTATAATGACAACAACAACAACAACAGGTTAAGGGTTTCTGACCTTGACACATGTTTTGCAGGGATGGTATAACGGTTAACTACGTCAATGTCAGTACATGAATGGTATTTTAGATTATCGAACCTAGAAACGGTGGAATCCAAAACAGACATAAAACTTAGAGAGAGACGTAAGATATTTAGCTTGATGCTTTTCCCAATCCATTACCTTACCATTCGGTTATAATAATAATAATAATAATAATATCCTACGCAAAACACTTTCAATACAGTAACCATAAGAGCATCACAGCAAACCACAGCACATACCCAAGGCGCACAGAGCTGCGCTCGGTAGTGAAGTGAAAGCACGTTATAAGAAATAAAACTACTGAATAATAATAATAATAATAATAATAATAATAATAATACACTCCCTAGCATGGAGAGAATTACCGAACAGTGACTTCATTAAAAAATTGAAACAGAAGGATACAAATACCTTGGCATGCTAGATTTCAACGAGATAATGGAAAAAGAAATAAAAGGCAGATGAGGATAGAATATTTCCGAAGACTGAGGTTGGTGCTGCGCTCAAAATTGACTGGATGGAATAAAATCCAAGCAGTTAATACGTGGGTGATAGCATCACTTCAGTATAAAGCGACAGTTATAAAATGGCAAAAAGAGAGAAATAAAGAAAATGGATACAAAGGCCAGAAAAATGTTGACAGTACACGGAGCCATCCACCCTAAGAGTGACACTGATAGGCTCTACTTGTCCAGGAAAAAGGGTGGGAGAGGTTTGATCAGTTGCCAGGACTGAATCGAAGCAGTGGAAAGCGTTCAGGGTGGTATGCAAAAAAATGCCGTGGTGCTACTGTTGAAATGCTCGAAGAAGGCCGGTGTCATCAAAACTGACAATTGTGTAACTGAAGAAAAATTTAAACAATAAATGAACATCAAAAAAGAAAGAAAAAGCAGAGAAGGAAAAGAGAATGTACAGTTAGTTTGCAAGAGATGTGAACGCCAAGACAGATACAGAAGATTAATGGCTATGGAGGAGGAGGGGTGGCCTGAAGATAGAGACAGAAGCACTCATATCGCAGCTCAAGAACAGGCGTTAAGGACCAACTATATGAAGTGCAGAATAGACAACACTACCGATAGCAACAAAGGCAGAATGTGTGGTGAGAGGGGTGAAACGGTATGGCACATCGTTAGCTAGTGCCCGAAATTGGCACAACAGGAATACAAAAGACGATATGACAATGTGGCAAGAATGATCCATTGGGAGCTCTGTGGAAATCGCGTCCTACAAAGATAAAAGAAGTGGTGTGAGCGAACTCCAGAAGGATTCACCAAAAATTAGAATTGCAAACTACTGCGGGATGTAATGCTCCAGTGCGGTAACTCGACCTGACATTGGAAACCAGACACTGTTGTGGTGAACAAAAAGGGAAGAACATGTATGATAATCGACATAGCATGTCCCGGTGACAACAGGATCAATGTGAAAAAAAGAGAAAATAAACAACTATGACGATTTAAAGTAGGAAATATGAAGGGTGTGGTCAATGAAGAGAGGAGACGTGATACCAATTATAATTGATGTACTTGGAAGTATCAGCACCAAAGCTCCAATATGGCTGAAATGATTTGTGCAATCAGCATTACTTGGAACGGCAAGAATTTTTCACAGAGTTCGTGAAGCATGACCAATAAAAAGTGTCACCTTAGCTTGCTGGCTTTGGACAGCTGATACTTTCCATCATACCCAGGAAAATACGCTGAGTTTTCATTACATAATAATAATAATAATAATAATAATAATAATAATAATAATAATAATGAGTTCAAGGCTACTGGAGCAAAAGATTTGGTGAATGTCAAGTACGAATAGCTGCACAACCTTGTTAAATGCCGACCAAGTAACACCAGATTGGTTGACAATGTGTAGGATAGTGCTATGCTTGAAAAACATAAAAAAAGGCAATACGGTAGACAATTACAAGCTGATATCCTGTTTGCCACTTATGTTGAAATTATTACTGGAATAGTTGCGGAGTCAATGTCCGGACGTCTGGGAAAAAATGGAGTCCTGCCACATGAGCAGAAGGTTTGCAAGCATAAGTGCAGATGTACCAAGGGTCAACTGCTGGTTGACAAAACTGTACTTAGAGATTGCAAGAGGAGGAAGACTAACTTAGCCATGCCATGGATCGACTATCGTAAGGCGTACGATATGATCCCACAATTTTTGGACCTATTTGGTATTGCATCGAATGTTGAGCGATTGCTTGGAAAAAGCATGGCGAATTGTAGGACAGAACTGACAACATATGGAAGAAGTTTAGGGCCAATAGAAATCAGGAGAGGCATCTTCCAAAGGGATTGCCTGTCGCCACTTATCTTTGGACTGTGCATGATACCACTCACACTGATTCTGAGGGGAGCAAAGGCTAGGTATGAATTCAAAAGCCTCCAACAAAAAGTCAACCACTTGTTATTCATGAATGATCTCAAACTTTATGGTAAAGCTGAATCCCAAGTCAGTTCCCTCGTTGATACGGTGTGTACTTTCAATGTGGTGTGTTAGTCTTGAAGAGAGGCAAAATCAAATGTATGGAAGGGCTAGCGATACCGTTAGGGGAGGTTATGAAGCAGATAATAAGACAGGCTATAAGTACTAGGGGATAGTGGAAATGGTTAAATTGATGGAGAAAGAAATGACAAAAATTTAAGGTGGAATACTTGCACAAACTGAGACTGATCCTTAAGTCGAAATTAAATGGACGGAATCTGATTGAAGCTATCAACACCTTGGCGGTTTCACTCCTTTGATATGGAGCAGGGGTAATCGCATGGACAGTAGATAAACTAAACAACTTAGACAGAAAGACAAGGAAGTTGCTGACTAGATATGGGATACTCCACCCAAAAAGTACCACAGACAGACTGTATGTACCAGGAAAAAGAAGGGGAAGACTACTGATTGGATGTGATCACAGCATTAGAGCAGAAGAAAACAACATAGCATGGTATGTAAAAAAGCCACAGAACCACTATTATTGGAAGAAGGTCAGGCCTGTGTTAGATGGAAGATTGCAAAGATAAAGCACCGTAGAAACACTTGAGAATGATTGAAACTGAAAATGGTTTAATAAAGAAAAGAATGCATGGACAATTTTATAGGGATGTTGAACATAAGACAGACAAAGAAAAATATGACTATGGATGACTAAAAGTGATTTAAAACCGGAAATGGAGGCTCTAATCTGTGCTGCACGAGATCAAGCATTAAGAACCAATTACATCAAATACAGAATAGACAACACATCAGTAAGTGATAAGTGAAGAACTTGTGGACAAAATGGTGAAACTGTATGGCATATTACCAGCCAATGTACGCCACTAGCCCAGAAAGAATATTAGAAATGTCATGCGATAAAGCAAGGATAGTCCATTGGACACTTTACAACAAGTATGGACTTGACAGAGCAAAAATGGTACGAACATAAACCCGAAGACATCGTCGAAAATGATAATGCGAAGATCCTGTGACTGTTATTCATAGCGTTTAACATAATACAAAATATGTAATGGTTTGGAAGATTTTCGCTTACCTTACAAACAGCCAGTATTTCTATGTATGATTGCATTCCGACAAGGAAGATAAGATTAGTGACAGCTAAAGAAATACACAAACTTATTACATTCTTTGAAGTCATTAAATCCCTTAAATGTCTGAAATAATAAAACAAAAATACATATATCATTTACTGAAGTATAGAAATAATAAATACAATAATAAATACAACCGTGTTTATCGATGAGAGTCAGAATATAATTGATATCTTAAAATCAATAAATATTTAATCTGTAGCTGTGTCGTAGGAAATTGCTTCACAAAGAAATGGTTCTGGGTTTAGCACCACTTTGTGGCACCTTGGACAGGTGTCTTCATTTATAGCTTCGGCCTGATCAAAGCCTTGTGTGAGTATTTGGTTGACGAAAACTGAAAGACGCCCGTATATATATATATATATATATATATGTGTGCTTTTCAAATCACCAGATTTGAATTTGTTGATATGGCTATATGGAATCCCGGTATTCCTGCTATTTCTAGCATACTAAATGACCATATAGAGGATGGGCTTCCTTTGTGTTTGGTTAAAAGAGAATCATAGATTTAAGCCAACGTAACACCCGATTTCTTTATGTAATCCAACACTGTCTTTGAATGTTTGGTATTATTCTGAATTTGTTTACTGAGCAAGCACGATGAAACAAATAAAAGATAGAAATGAAAATTAGTCTTAACATTCCAGAAAGATTAGACACATTGGGAATCAAATGTGTGAACATAATTTAGCGACTGCGATTAATAGTAGTAATAGTAGAGACAGAGTTACTAGTTTCACCATTATATTGCTCTGTATTTTATCTGAATTATCAAACTAATTCTAGTTAAACACAAAAAATAGATTATCCTCCCTCCTTTTCTTTTCTCGTGTCATCATGACCGTGGTACACTTACAAATCTTACACGAAAATATCTGTCCAGATAATATTCAAGAATTCTTTCCTGATCCATGTTTTTCCTGCAAACATCAACCACATCGATCATACCAGCCTGTTTCTTTGTATTTGAACAGTTTATAAAAGAAAATCGAAATTGAAATGCTTACCTGAAACAGACGTGTATTATTACTGTAATAACAAGAAGAACAAAGGATATTCCACAGCCAATGAGAGATATAATAGATAAAGGTTTAACATGTTTCACATAGTCTTCATTCCGGTGGACATCCTACAATAGAAACAACAAACAACAACAGTTTAGCTCCTGCTCGTCCTCTTTTCTTATATGTTAGTTAACACTTATATAACGAATGTGTGTAGTATTGGTGTAGGATATGAGGACGTCTGTATTGTTAATGTTCCTTACAACGCTGACAATAATAGAGACAACATCAGTGACCTGATTGTTTAATCTCCGTCCTTGTGATATCAGTAGAATTTGTATGGACTTAACTAATATATTCAGTCAGTTCAGCTTTTCCTTCAGGCTGAAATATTTACCATAGCTAGAGGAACGGCTTACTGTTGTAGGTAGCAGCGGTATTAACTGACAAGTATTGAATAGATGTATATTCTATGTATATTGCTGACATGAAAGTCTGAGGTGAAGAAATCCCATGAACTAGAGGAAAGATCTTGTAACAGAATTATGAAGAGACCAAAGTTTAATGTCTGAGCAACAAACACACCTCAACATAAATGAAGATATTTAAATCAAGAAAGATGACTCTGACCATCTCTATGCCATTCACATAAACGCTGGAGGAATCACCATGCAATGGAATTAAGAATGGTAGCTTCGTGCATCTAAAAGGCGTCATCCTGAGTATAAACTATATACAACAGCAATGGCAACAAAAACAACAGTGACGTTTTACAATATATCAACCTTATATATTTACCAAGATATCCTCCAACACAAAGTCTTGTGGGTATGTTATTACACAACTCTTTAAAATCAGTAATGCATAGACATAACTGCCAAATTACGGGTAATTAACGACTTGTCAAAATATTACCAACCATTAGTAAGGCAAAACTTGTAAGATGGTCACAGGAACAAACTACTTCCTTTCCAGATTCATGTTTGGTTATTCGACAGCCATTTGGCGACCAACGGGGACTCAGTCCTGGGCTTTCATCCCAGTAAACGCATTGTAGGTTGCTGGCATTCTGAAAAAAAAATTAAACTGATAATTTGATCAAATTACTTTGTAATTAGAATGTATGTAATTATGATGTTGGAGGCGCAATGGCCCAGTGGTTAGGGCAGCGGATTCGCGGTCATAAGATCACGGTTTCGATTCCCAGACCGGGCGTTGTGAGTATTTATTGAGCGAAAACACCTAAAAGCTCCACGAGGCTCCGGCAGGGGATGGTGGCGAACCCTGCTGTACTCTTTCTATCACTCTTACTTCTTGTTTCTGTTGTGCCTGTAATTCAAAGGGTCAGTCTTGTCACACTTTGTCAAGCTGAATATCCCCGAGAACTACGTTAAGGGTACACGTGTCTGTGGAGTGCTCAGCCACTTGCAAGTTAATTTCATGAGCAGGCTGTTCCGTTGATCGGATCAACTGGAACTCTCGACGTCGTAAGCGACGGAGTGCCAACAACAACAACAAAAAATTATAATGTGACTCGTTTCGCTTAGCAAACACCGAACAAACCATGGTCATCAATGTTTGGTTGGTATTGACATTGTGAAGTCCATATCAGATGCTGTGACCTAGTTTAACTGACCATTTCTTCTTGTTTATAAATCTATGTCTTTTCTCATAATTTACACAGAATTGTCATAACAATGGAAGAAAAAGACATTGGATGGAGTATTTCATGAAATATCAAATGAAATACAAAATGATGTGGTGGTCACGGCTGGGATGTGTTTCATCATACGTCTACTGGGTTAGAGATTGCATGAACATAAACAGCAACAATAATAAATACGCAGTGATTACCTGGTTTATCAAATTGAATGATATTTTAACTGGTTCACCAAGGTTGCTTATTGGAATATTAAGAACATTGGCAGCAAGAACATAGCTGTTAATTGTAGAATTTCCTTTGGCACTGAAGTTTTGTACTACCTGAAAAGAGAAGATATTAAGTAAATTAATTTATTCAATGAAGTGCATTGTTAATGCATGAAACGACCAAACGTTAGAATTGTTATACTTAGACAATAATCCTTTAGTCATCAGCACAATTTAATACAATATATATTAGCTTCAAATTTTGGCATAAGGCTAGCAATTTCAAGAGAAGCGGTAAATCGATTACTGGTACGTATGCCATCGATCTCGAAATAATGAAAGGCAAAGTCAACCTCGGCGGAATTTGAACTCAGAATATAAAGAGAGACGAAATGCTGCGAAGCATTTTACCCGGTGTGCTAACGATTCTGCCAGCTGAACGTCTTACAGTAATACATTATATATTACAATAAATATTTCATAGGAGTTTACACATGACAGTTGTACTTGTTCCAAGGAAAGCATAGTTCATTTTACATCGAAATTGCTTACATAAACGCTGCTGGTACTTAACAAGTTCTTTTGGTAAACAACGAGTCAGGTGTTCAAACTCACTCCTTAGCACCATATATATATGTACATATAAGAGAACTCTATCAGAGACGAAACTCAGAACAAGCGCCGTCCTGAGTTTCTCTATGCATTGTGTGTCACACACAAACTGTCATATATAGATGAGTACATACATGTAAACATTGGTAGTTATTTTGTATTATTATTGTTATCAAAAAACGTATCAATGAATTCAAACAGAAAGAAGAAAAGTTTTGTTCCGTACCCTATATAGCTTATCATTCCTCATCGAGAAAAAGACTATCCTTGAAAGGGCTGATCTTTCAACGTTTTTCAGATGTTTTGGTAAACTCTTTGGTAAGGAAATAAAGGAAAATGTCTGTATATCTTCTTGCTGTGGATCAAGGTATGAGTGGTTATAGAGCTGGTAGAGAAAAATGAAAGAAAAATTGAAATTGATAAATAATGAATAATACTACAACAACTGTTTCTGATGCTATTGTTGTAACTTCTTCTTCCACAATCACTTCAATATTACAACACTGCAAGTGACATAATAGCTAAAACTACCAGTACCATACGCTATCACTGTCTCATTCATAAGCAACCATTGAGGTTTCTGCATTGGTCAACTAATTATTGGTCTATCCAGTCGTGTTCTACTTTTTGTCTCCATTTCTTTCTTGGGTTCGCAGTGACATGAATACAGAAGCATTTGGTGCAAAATTTTGTTTATCTCATTGCTTTCAACCAATGACATCCTTCTCTACTATTTGTTCCTGAAACTTCTTGTAACAAGCACACACACATACAACCAAACACATGCGTATACTCCCATAGCTATACACAATTACACATTGACACATATGTCCATTTCCCTGTATTGGTTGAGAGTGTGTATATATATATATTTATACGCGCGTGTGTGTGTGTGTGTTCATACAGTCACACACACATATGGACGCGCGCGCGGGTATGTGTGTGTATTGGTTGACGGCAGCAGTAAATACATATAAATAACATTGTTTCACTCACCATTGTTACCACACGTATTTATTACATTTTTTTGTCTAAATATTTTGACTGCCAAATTCATTGAAATGTATAATTTTCTCTCTTCCATCAATTTTTTTCGTTCTATTCAAGTTTTAAAATGGAAGAGAAGCAGAAGAATCATGCAAACGTATTGTACCTGTGCTTCTGTTTCATTAGTTCCATAGGAAACACCATAGAAAAGACCATCGAAAGTGTCCTTATTCACTTTGGCAACACCAATACCAAGATTCGAGTATGAAACTGTGAATTGCTGCTCTTCCTGTGGAATTTTTCCTGGGATCGTTTCTATAATGTCCAGTAATCTGTGAGAAAATCAAGAAAACGACTTTCAATTAACAATGTGTTTCGAATACGTAATTAGCTATGTGTGTAATTACACTAATTATCTTAACTAACATGTCTTTGTATGCTACTGTTGCTTCTACTACCTCTGTTGTTGCTAGGTTAGCGTTGATGCAGCAAATTTTATTATTTATGCTGCTGCAAATATGGCTACTGCTATTGCTTCTTTTCTTTCTTCCTTTCTCTCTACTACTACTACTACTACTACAAGGAAAAGTGATTTGAATATTACCTGCTGACACTTCTATGAGCTTGTTCTGCCTCGGCCAAAACCTTCTCTGGTGTGTTCATTATATTGTTGATACCAAGAAGTATATTGTCCAGTGTTATATTAGCCGACACGTTCGATATCAATGGCGCCATTTTCTCAAGAATATCTACAGCCAAGTCAATATCTTGATGCTTGAAATACACTGATTTCTGCAAAACGTTTAAGACCTCTTTCGAAATATTGCCGATATTGCCTGTAATGAAAATTTTAACATGAAATTTAATGGAATTACAGTCGCTTTGATTTGAAATATTAAATGCAAATTAAATGTCACATAACAAGTAACGAATCACCGGAAGTTAATTAAAAACTCCGACTTCAAAGACCAGAAAGATTGCTGAATGTGTTCAGTTCATCAGTTCTATACTCATCAAACAGCGTTAGGGTCTCCTGCTCTGTAACATTAACTGAAACATCGGGGGAGTTACACAACACTGTGTAGTCCTTTATAGGTTAGTAAGGCAGACACTTGATGGTGGTGGACGACGTGTGTTTGTACACAATATCATTGACAATGAAAAGCGATACACCAACCGTCTTAAACAGCCATTAATTTCAACTCAATTATTTTTCCAATCCCAAGGCGAATCTAGACGAAAGCGGGTCGCCATTCTAAGGAATAATATTGGTTTCAAATATTTATTTCAAAGTTTGGTACTAGGCCAGCAATTCTGGGGGAGGATGTAAGTCAATGACATTGACTCCAGTGCTCAAATGGTATTTGTTTTATCGACTCCGAAAGGATGAATGATAAAGTGAATCTCAGAGAAATTTGAACTCAGAAAGTGAGGACAGACGAAATGCCGCTAAGCACTTCCTTCGTCCGGCGTGCTAACAATTCTGCCAGCTCACTTCCTTGATCTAAAGATCAATATTGAAAAGATTCCATCAAGATTTCATAAAAAATTGATGTTATCAAATTACTGTATGCTTATGAGAACATCTTCAATTTTACATACTATAATAATATTTGTGAGAGGTAAGTTGCTCATATTCTATGATAAACAGCTTTGTGGACAGCTTCATTGAAGATTTATAACCAAACATAATGTATGCGGAGAAGTATGTACCAGTAATTATCTTTGTTGTTTTTCTACTTCTCTATGTAGTCAGCCTACCTGCAAAAAGTTAAGAAAAATGTAGTTTTAACGATTATAAAAATAAATTCAACTTTCCTAATTAATAAATCGTCATTACGTTTCCATAAGTGAATCAATTGGTCTACAATTGGACGAGATGAATACATAACTGGAGAACTCAAAAGGGAGAATGTGGTGTATTACCGCTTGATAGATAATATTAATTATGAACACACACATACACACACACACAAACACATACACACACGTATATAGTGGTCGTAATGAAATGGAAATTCAAAGACACATACATATACTTCAACTACAGTAAAAGTATTTCGAAGCACAGTTACTCGCTTACCTTGATCAATGCCTTGGCTTTTGATGTTCTTTAGTTGTTGAGTAATCAACTCTATATTGTAACACGGTGAAATGTCTGGTTCTTGACAGATACCAGTAAATGGTGAACACTTTAGTGATGTCTTAGTTTGGCTTGATGCCATTTCTAGATGTGTCAACCTTCTGGAAGAACTGGAAAAATAAATGTAAAACATTGTCAGAAGTGTTTATTCATTCTCTTCTCATCAATCTCAGAGGAATGAAGAGACCATCGATCTAGTTTGGATTTGAACTCATAAACTAGTAAAAGAAGGGTAAACAGTGTAATGCGTTTTTGTGAGACATCTATTATTTATTCCAGATCCCTATCCTCAAACTAAATATAAAATGAATTTTCCATCTGGACAGGCTTATGTTTTGTTTAATATTACTTTGAAATGTTGGCACAAGACCAGCAATTTTGGAGGAGGAGGTAAGTCTATTGCATCAATCCCAATGCTCAAATGATGCATATTTTATCGATTCCTAAGGATGAAAAGTAAAGTGGACCTTGACGAAATTTTGATACCAGAACATAAAAACAGACAAAGTGCTACTAAACCTTTCGCGCGGCGAGTTAACGATTCTGCCAGTTCTTTGACTTCAATCTTTGTCTAATATTGGCAACAAATAAAAACTTGGAAGTTAGAGCAAAGCACAATTCTGTTACATAATATATAAAACACTTACAAAGCACATAATATATAAAGCAAATATATAAAACACTATATAAAACGTAAAATTATTGTGACAAGTGATTGCAACCGAAGGACGTTAATCTCGTCATCTTAATCTCTCTAGCTGTTTTCTTTACCATGTAACATTCTCTCAAAATAGGATGACACTGAAAGCTTTCGATTCTGAGAAGAAATAAAGCAATAGAAACGAACCAGTATCTTGTTGCTACATTTGCATGACATGGAATCGTCGCATTACTTCCTATTTTCGTCACTGGCCGTTGGAATATATCATTATTTAAGGTTGTGTTTCCGTTACAAATCCCTGGAAAAGAAGCAAAACATGTATATGATAAAAGTCAGTAGTAGCAGCAGCAGCAACAGTAGTAGTAGTAGTAATAGTAGTTGTTGTAAATAAATAGTTTGGACGTGCTGGCTGAGTTGGGGGGCAATGCTTCATGAATCATTATCAGTATATCTGGAGAGATTATACTCTTGTGCTAACAGGAATTTGCTCATTATGTTAGAAAGGACATTTTCTAATTATTAAATACGCTCCTTGAGGCAAGCCAGGCATGACCTCAACAATGAACTATAAATCAATTCCCTCGAAAATGGCTCACCATCAACCGTCTATGATATTTCAGGAAAGAAATATTTACTTCCTTAGTGAGAAAATTACAAAGCATGGATATGTAAGGCAGTGACATAGAGGCAGTCATTAAGAAAGATGGACTCTGATTGAAGAAGGATGAGCTGACATGTTGTGGGGTGCCATATCTTGTCCGAAATAAACTCTACATCTTCAAAGTCCTCTTGAATACTTGATATGACAGGTTATCGCAAATAGTTCGAGAACCAGGGACCGGTCACAGTATTATAATAAAAGAATGGTTCACTTAATCCATTCCACAACATGCCACACCATCATGTAACTCCTGTAAATCCCAGCCAAAGCACCGATCTTATTCCAGTGGACTGAATCATCCATTATAGAAGCAGTGACAAGGTGTCAGCCGGAAGTCGCCCCTCGTCCTCTGTGTATTAGTGAACGCAGTTGACTGCTGAGGCAAAATTGGGAATAACGCACACCTATACACACATACATATGTGCACGTACAATCATACGCATTATATACATGTATGTATGTAGGCAGGTATGTAGGTACGTACGTATATATACATATATATATATATATATATATATATATATATATATATATATGTATGTATGTATGTACCACCACACATACCAATATACGAGCAGCTGCATTCACTGTTTAACTCAATACACATTTGTTGAAAAGTAAACATGACTACATCGCATAAAGTGAATTTACGCCATGAGAAACTATTTACAGCATTAAATAATTTTCCTGTTTGAGTTAAAGAAATCGACTGAATTTTGTAATGTTTTAGTCAAGCTGAGCTTGTATTTGTCAATTCTTCTCTACAGAATAATTAAAAAATGTTTTGGCCTTTGGGTAATTTGCATAATTCAAACGAAACGAAAATGCACAAACACAGACAGCCGAGCGTGACACATAGCAGGAATTTGAACGAAGAAATGTTCAAAAAAAGAAAAATTGTTGATTTATTGAAATTATTCTGGTTTCGAGAGTAGGTAAAGAAACAGATGTGTGTGTGTGTGTGTGCCCTCAATGGTATTAGCAATTGATGATGTTGACGATGACGACAACGACAAAGATGATGGCAATAGTGAAGATGAAACTAATTATGATCAAAAACTGGCAATGCTGACAGCAACAACAGTTTCCTGGTGATTGCAGAAGGGAATCATGAGAGGAACGCGAGAGAAACAGTGACAAGTATGGAAAGAACAACAGCGGCAGCTTTGGTTGCAACAACACTCCATCGAGGGTACGGAAAATAGCCTGAACAAGGAAGAAGATAACAACTAGGACAACAACAATACAGATCACAAGAGAGCTACCGCTATCTCTGACAATAACAGCAACGCGTAGTAGTAAAAGTGATTGTGTTAGCAAATTGTTGTTGGCACTCCATCGCTTACGACGTCGAGGGTTCCAGTTGATCCAATCAGCGGAACAGCCTGCTTGTGAAATTAACGTGCAAGTGGCTGAGCACTCCACAGACATGTGTACCCTTAATGTAGTTCTCGGGGATATTCAGCGTGACACAGTGTGACAAGGCTGACCCTTTGAATTACAGGCACAACAGAAACAGGAAGAAAGAGTGAGAGAAAGTTGTGGTGAAAGAGTACAGCAGGGTTCGCCACCTTCCCCTGCCGGAGCCTCGTGGGGCTTTTAGGTGTTTTTCGCTCAATAAACACTCACAATGACCGGTCTGGGAATCGAAACCGCGATCCTATGACCGCGAGTCCGCTGCCCTAACCACTGGGCCATTGTGTCTCCTGTGTTAGCAAATATATTAAGGTAATTGTGATAGAAAAAATAACAAAATTAATACCTACTTCCATCAATTAATTCTACGTTATGTTGCTGAATTTCGAAGTCACGCAACGTCTGTGATGTGTTGATAATATTGTATACGTTATGCCACAGTTCATCTCTAGTAATATTACTGAACACGTCACTGTATATAGTAAATACCTTTTTAGTTTCCTCTGAACTGAAATAAAAATAAATAAATACATATAATATATATTTCTATCTATCTGTCTATATATATGCATATATACATATATATATATATATACATATATGCATATATATATATATATATACACATATATATATATATATATATACACATATATGCATATATATATATATATACACATATATGCATATATATATATATATATACATATATGCATATATATATATATATACACACATATATGCATATATATATATATATACACACATATATGCATATATATATATATATATATATATACACATATATGCATATATATATATATATACACATATATGCATATATATATATATATATATATACACATATATGCATATATATATATATATATATACACACATATGCATATATATATATATATATATATACACACATATATGCATATATATATATATATATATATTTATATATACCTGCATATATATATATATATATATATATATATATATATATATATATATATATATATTTATAAAAAGTAAAAAGTTAAAGAGTCAAAAGGAAGAGTAAGTACGATTTGGCAGCGTTTTAATCGCCAGAAATGTTTCGATACATACAGATCCTCTTATATACAGGATTTAAAGTTTAAATTAAATTATTCAATGATTTACCTGTATAATGAAATGTAGGAAGATAGTTAAATTTCGAATTTTATAGATTAGTAGAAATTACTTATAGGAACTAAAGGTATGTTTTTGCCAATGTTTGTAACCATAAACGCATTCTTTAAACGTGTTTACAAGAGAACAGGTTGAGATAGAGTTCTTCGTTACAAAGCGAAAAAGATTTATCTTTATCATATGGAAAGGACCTAGATAGAATATTCCATTCCAAATCAAATTGTTTATGTTCCTTCAGAGACCAAATCAGTTTACTAAGCCCAGTATTGTTGCTTTTATTGATATGTCTGGTATTTAAAAAGAAATAACTTGCCAGCGTTCCCTTCATCATATACGCAGTCATCACATTCGCTTAAAATGGCTTATTGATATGTTTTGTTTCTCATTTTTCCCTGACAAGAAGGTCGCATTGTTTTACATCATTTTATTCCTTCTGGAATAATACCAATGTTTTCTTCGAAACATATGTCGGAAGTATAAAGATTTGAATAACACGTGCGTTTAACCCCATTTCTTTATTTTCCTATCTATATACATATATGTGTGTGCATAGATTTAGAGAGAGGGGGAGAGATAGAAATTTCCCTCAGTATGTCTATACGTGTATGTGATTGCCTTTTGTATGCTAAAACGCTTTAACATTTCACTGACAGTATAAATCGTGTATATTGTGGGTCACAAATACAGCATTGTTAGGCATTTTAATATTTAATACATACGATGAAAATAACACTAGATTGTTTGGAGCAAAAATAAATTTGAATAAAAGTGATAAAAGTTTTTGCTTACCCACAATATTCAACACTGAATGTTCCCGTCAAGGTTGATAACTCGTGCTCAATCTGCAATAGTCGGTTATATATATATATATATATATATATATATGATACGTTTCTGTATTTGTTTTGTAAGATTTTTGCTGTGACATTGTTATACATAGGGACAGTCATTTGTTGCCAATTAAACGCACGCACTATTTATTTGGCCTTCACTTGAGCTTTCTTCATATTATTTCTAGTTTATACGTTTGTCAAACCTCTTTCGTCACACATTCTGTAACCTCTTCAGTAACTCTTTGTTCCATGTGTCTCCTCCTTTCTCGCTTGTTACATTTTACCCGTCTATTTTATGTATCTCTATCTGTCCATGTGTTTACGTCTGTGTGTGTGAGAGATGATATTGCCACTGGATGACAACTGGCATATCTTTTGGGAGACTTTTCGGTATGGCGCGGCTGTGTGGTATGAACCTTGCTTCCCTATCACATGGATTTCAGCTCAGTCCCACTGCGTAACAACTTGGGCAAGTGTCTTCTACTATAGCCCCTGGATGACCAAAGCCTTATGACGGGATGTGGTAGAGAAGCTGGAATGAAGCCTATCTTATGTATATGTGTGTGTTTGTGTTTTTCTCCCACCAGTGCTGGTGCGTTTCAGCAGTTCGGTCAAAGATCGATGGAATAATTACCATGCTTAAAAAGAAATTAAGATTCATTCAACTAGAAAATTCTTCAAGGCCATGCCCCAGCATAGCCGCAGTCTAATGACTGAAACAAGTAAAAGATAAAAGTTAAGATGAATCTACAGATTAAAATAGTTAAAATCCCTGATCTGTAGAACATAAAGTTATCCTAAATGTATATAGATTTTCTAGCTTCTAGAATATTTTCTATGTTTGTCTTCCTCGTGGAAAGGAAATAATATTTTGGAAAGCTGATCTGGTGAATTTTCAAATGGTACTGTCGTCTTTGAATAAAATCGATAATACTATCTACTAAAGGTACTGAGTCCATTATTTATTTGATGTTTGGAATTTGTTCTATAAATCATGCGAGTGCGTGTGTGAGTATGCGGAGAGAGAGGAGGAGAAAGAGAGAGAGAGGGACAAAGAGAAGACAGATATCTACTCACAGATATTGACAGGTTTTCATCAGAGATTTTATATTCGTTGGGCTTTTTGAAAGTCAGATGGAATACAAAGGAATTGTTCCTGTCTATAGAAATAAAAGATAATTACAGCGTTTATAAATGAGACACACGTCAGAGATGCACACGAAAACCACATACAGAGATAAAACACACATATACACACAACACACGCATGCACACGCCTTCACATATATAAAGACAATTAAAAATACATACATAGAGAAACATCCACCTATATATATATATATATATATATATATATATATTAATAAATACAGGGTAGCAAAAAAATTTTAGAAATTTTATTTGCCACCAGTGGTCTAGAGGGGGGTAAAAAACAGTCAATAGACTAAGTATTATTCATTTAGAATACAGAGATGCCTGTAATAGGACATCTAACCCGCTAGAAATAGCAGCAAGACTACATACCACAAAAAGTAGGGATAATTTCGAAATGGAATGAAAAATAAAAACTTTTACCAATCTATATTCTGTACCATGGTTTCGAGTCAATTTCAGTAAGATAAAAATTATATAAGGTCGGACTTTCATCGGCAGAATGACCAGACAACATTCGAGATACGAGTCAAATAGCATGGTTCGTATTCGAAAATCTAATTTTCCAAATTTACCGCATGTTTGCGGTTTACCTATTCGGCAGTAAATACACAAATGCCGATTTTCAATCAGAAATTAGCCAAAAAAAAAAAAAAAATTTTATCATTATTAATAAATACAGGGTAGCAAAAAAATTTTAGAAATTTTATTTGCCACCAGTGGTCTAGAGGGGGTAAAAAAACAGTCAATAGACTAAGTATTATTCATTTAGAATACAGAGATGCCTGTAATAGGACATCTAACATTCGAGATACGAGTCAAATAGCATGGTTCGTATTCGAATATCTAATTTTCCAAATTTACCAGATTGGTAAAAGTTTTTATTTTTCATTCCATTTCGAAATTATCCCTACTTTTTGTGGTATGTAGTCTTGCTGCTATTTCTAGCGGGTTAGATGTCCTATTACAGGCATCTCTGTATTCTAAATGAATAATACTTAGTCTATTGACTGTTTTTTTACCCCCTCTAGACCACTGGTGGCAAATAAAATTTCTAAAATTTTTTTGCTACCCTGTATTTATTAATAATGATAAAAAATTTTTTTGGCTAATTTCTGATTGAAAATCGGCATTTGTGTATTTACTGCCGAATAGGTAAACCGCAAACACGCGGTAAATTTGGAAAATTAGATATTCGAATATGAACCATGCTATTTGACTCGTATCTCGAATGTTGTCTGGTCATTCTGCCGATGAAAGTCCGACCTTTGTGAGATATATAATTTTTATCTTACTGAAATTGACTCGAAACCATGGTACAGAATATAGATTGGTAAAAGTTTTTATTTTTCATTCCATTTCGAAATTATCCCTACTTTTTGTGGTATGTAGTCTTGCTGCTATTTCTAGCGGGTTAGATGTCCTATTACAGGCATCTCTGTATTCTAAATGAATATATATATATATATATATAAAATTTAAATGAGAGTTTTGACGCTAATATCCATTATTATTGAAGTTTATTTCTATGTCAACATTTCTGTATAAGGCTATATTTAACTGTCAAATTCAAGTTAAATAAATAAATTACCTTACACATCTTCAGGGTAAAAGGTAGCCTTATACAGAAATGTTGACATAGGAATAAACTTCAATAATAATGGATATTAGCGTCAAAACTCTCATTTAAATTTTTGATATATAACCAAGGAGATCGATCCATAAGAAGTCTACTTTAGACCTTTGGGGAGAAATCTCTTGCTATTTTGGTAGCGATTACATGTTTATCTCATCAACACATTGTGGAGATATCATCATATGAACAAATATATATATATATATATATATATATATAGGAATAGGTCCAATATTACCCCCTCCTTTTCATATATATATATTGAAAGACAGAATATAGAAAATCGTGGGTGTATAAATAGTTTATTTGTATGATATGAATATGAAATTCTTATAAAACAATACAAATAAATTATAAGTTGTAAAGCCCTAAAAGAAATATTTCGATTCATGCCCCTAGGTGATACGTAATTCTAAGCAATTGGTCATATGCAAAGAATTGGTACCATTTTCAATTATATGGAGCAGAATCTCGTCAGGGCTTTATGAGCTTAGAGAGCAAATGTTAACACATTTCTTGAAAGGATTCAAATTACTTATAAGTTTAAGAAATGATATCCTATATATAATGCTTATGTATCTAACTAGTGAGTTATAGAGATCAGTGAAGGTACAATAAAATAAAATAAAAAACAAATAAGGGTAAAGAAGGAATATAAAAAAGATAAAACATTAAAAAATTCAATAGTAAACAGAATTTGAAGAAAAGTATAAATGTATATAAAATATACATTTCAATAAAAGGAAAGAACAATACTTAAATAAGCAGGGGAAGACTTATAAATAAAATAAATGAAGGATAAATTAGATCGTAAAAAAAATTAAAACAGAAATTTATTAGTCAACCGTTACAGATAAATGATTTCCGTTGGTTTCGTAATAGATACAGTTCAGGAAAACTATAGATGGGTAGCGTTCACTTCATTATGTGTTCTCTTTAAAATCAAGGATAGATAAATTTTCATAGCATTCTTCGATGGCCAGATAACTGAAGAGATGCCGGCGTGGGTTTCCGCCCTGGCATCCGAAACTCGGAGTTTTATCATGGCTACCGAATAATTGTCACATTATTTACAGATAAATTCCTCTATTTACATGTCTCTTTCTTCTTTCTTTCTTTTGGTGTCTTACCTTTTCTATAAAGGCAAGTCTACGAGCAATGGTCTCAGTGACCAGTCCGACGATGAAGAAGATAAACCTTCAGATAATTCAGAACCAGAATCTAGGGTATCTCTTCTTTTCCTTTCTTCTATGTTTATGTATCAGTGTATGAATTCATCTGTCTTTGTATGTGTTATTGTTTTTAAGTTATTCTTGATCAGATATTCCAGCCCATGACCATCCTGTCTTTTTAGATGAGGGGTGCTGAAAAGTTCCTGGCTTTCAGTAAAAGAAAATACGGGAGGACCAGTTAATTATGATTTTATTCAACATATTCCCTTCTCAGATTCACACATTGTGGATCTTCAGTTTTTCTAAGCCCTGTAAAAGAACTCAGACGGTTGGGCTTCCAACCAGGCCTTTGGCAATACCCTTAAAGCCAGGGACTTTTTGGACCCTCTCAAATATCTCTGACTACATTATCCAGTATACCTTTTCTGTATTTAAAATAGTAGAGCATGATTTCAGTAAAATTTGGTGCTACTTCCAGCAGGTTGAGTGGCTGTGTAGAGGCTCCTTTGTTGACCTCTCTATGTGTGAGCTATTTATGTGATCTAATAATTGGTTTCCAGTTCATGCTACTAATCTGTTTTAGTTTCTGTAAAACTTTCCTCTTCATTTTTGCTTCTCTCTGTGCTCCTTAAGTTTTCTCCGCTAAAATCACCTCCCATTATAGCTAGGTGTAATTTGTCCCCAGTGAAATGCAGCAAAGTTGTTGGCCAGTCTGTGTATAGCCAATAAGACTTTCCCAAGATGTAAGTTACTTAAGTTTAAGAGAGAGAGAGAGAGAGAGAGAGAGAGCAGCATCTCTGGAAAAGGATACTTTGAATTAAATGTGTACTGAGTGATGCATGTTACATATCCTTGAATTGGTGCAACCATGAGGTTTGCATTCTTTTCCTTTTTAAAGTAAAAGTAAATTCTTTGTGCAAGTAGTTTAATATACACAGCACAAGCTTGTAAATGCTGAGTTCAAAACTGTTTGCTGCACTATCTTTACCCTGTCCTAAGCTGAATCTGTTGTAGTTGTTCTCTGAGAAACTATCATTTTATTCTTTTACTGGTTTCTCTCATTGGATGGTGGCCATGCTGGGGGCATTGCTTTCTATAGTCAAGAAAATTGACTCCAGTATTTATTTTGTCCACTACAGGTGGATGAAAGGTAGACTTGAGCAGTATTTGAATTTAGAATGTAGAGGGATGGACAGAATTCTGGTTTAACACACCCCATATAACCCTTCGTAACCTTTTTGGAATTTTCAGAAATTTTTTGCAAATTTGTCTTCTACACATGGGAATTCATACGATTATGGGAAAAAAAGATTTTTTGGGGTGTGTGTGATTTAAGGGCGATTTAGCTGTTATTTTTAACACAGCTCATCACCGCCTGATACTTTCCTCATTTCATTGTCATTCTGACCTGTATTGATATTTTTCAATATTTTCTCCTGATAAACATTTTTCATAGAATGATGATGCACCCAAGAGTGGTCCATCGCTGGGTTTTAATAAAAAAAATTTGCACTGTCCATATTTTAAACTCTTAATTTAAAAAAAATTCGAAAAAGTACAACTTTTAGGATTTATTGAGGGGTGGAGGGGTTTAAAAATTTAACCCC
>NW_028315541.1:2500-12500 GCF_046866305.1 Octopus bimaculoides
CACACACATACATATATATATATATATACATATATACGATGATGATCTTACAGTTTCCGTCTACCAAATCCACTCACAAGGCTTTGGTCGGCCCGAAGCTATAATAGAAGACACTTGCTCAAGGTGCCACGCAGTGGGACTGAACCCGGAACCATGTGGTACGTAAGCAAGCTACTTACCACACAGTCACTCCTGCGCCTATATATATATATATATATATACTCTCAATATAAAATAGTGTACATTTAAACACAACAGAAAAACTACCTTCAACAGGTAGTTTTTTGCACGCTAGTAGTCAAAACGACCAAAACCACATTTGGTGAATTTTCTAAAAATTTACTACACTATATATATTTTACGTATATATATACACACACACAGAATGAGTGATGTAGATATGTGCACATCTACAATATTCTTGAGCTTCGTCTGTGTCTCACGCTTACGCCAAAACAGGATTAAGTTTATTTTCTTTATAATGTAAGGAGTTTTGGTAATAAAATAAGATCGATCGCTGAATGGTTAGGAAAATAATTTTAATGATTATGCGAAAGACTGACATTATATAATGGTAATAGCTATAAAAAGACACATTAATGAGTTATATCATAAGGTATCAAATATAAAATATAATTACGGAAAGTATATGTATTGATGGAAGAAATATTTTACATTCATACGAACATAAATAATACTGTGTAGCAAGATTTTTGTCCTTACGTACCAACTGTTATTTTCTATTTGTTTACGCTATGGCTAAGCTGAGCACTCCACAGACACGTGTACCCTTAACGTAGTTCTCGGGGAGATTCAGCGTGACACAGTGTGACAAGGCTGACCCTTTGAATTACAGGCACAACAGAAACAGGAAGTAAGAGTGAGAGAAAGTTGTGGCGGAAGAGTACAGCAGGGTTCGCCACCATCCCCTGCCGGAGCCTCGTGGAGCTTTAGGTGTTTTCGCTCAATAAACACTCACAACGCCCGGTGTGGGAATCGAAACCGCGATCCTATGACCGCGAGTCCGCTGCCCTAACCACTGGGCCATTGAGCTTCCACATGGTTGCCTTATTACTTTCCAGCGAGAAACATTGTAAGATGACTGATAATATTTTGACTGCAAGTTAAGGCGGCGAGGAGGCAGAATCGTTAGCATGCCGGACGAAATGCTTAGTGGGATTTCATCCGTCTTCACGCTCTGAGTTCAAATTGCGTCGAGGTCGACTTTGCCTTGCATCCTTTCCGAGTCGATAAAATATGTATCCTTTCCCCGAAATTTCTGGCCTTGTGTCAAAATTTGAAACTAATATTTTTGACAGGCGGTGAGCTGGCAGAGTCGACAGAACGCAGGGCAAAATACTTTGCGGCATTTCGTCCGTCTTTATGTTCTAAGTTCAAATTCAGTCGAAACCTGTGCCCCAGCATGGCCACAGTCTAATGACTGACACAACTAAAACAATAAAAGAACACATATAAACACACACACACACACACACGCATATATATATATATATATATATATATATATATATATATATATATATATATATATGTGTGTGTGTGTGTGTGTATATATATGCACATTTGCGTCTGTGTGTGTACTGCAGCTATATTTTACGTTTTCGTTTAATAATGGATGATATCATATTAACGTTAACCAATCAACTTTTCCTCTGCTCGGTTCTCCGTCCAATCATATCGATTACCCAATAAATAATCCGATACCGGACCGATCCTCCACCAATCACATTTACTCAACGTAACTGATGTCCTATGTTTATCACACGATATCTGTGTTATTGCTGACTGTGGGTCTATCTTTTTTTAAACAAATGATAACGTCTTAAATTGACTTCCTTTTTTTTTTTGTATTTGGTTTGCGAGATTCTGGATGTGAGTCCGTGTCTTGAAACAAAATTTGTTGTATCTTAGGAGATTCATTATGCCAATAATAATAATAATAATAATAATAATAATGATGATGATAAATGCCCGGATGCAGTACCAGGCATTGGCTTTCATGGATTCTGATCTTAATTGATTGGCAGTGTGATCATGTACATTGTTTTGTCTTGGTATAAAAGATGGGTTACAGCAAATATTCTGCTCAACACCACAGATTTGCTTGTCAGTTGTTTGACCGTAACCAGTTGAGCATGTCCCTTGGTGGCTGATAATATGTGCATCTCTGATCATGAGCAGAAGTAGTGAGAGAGCATCATAGTCTTGTGCTGAAAGGAATTCTTTGGGGTTTGAATAATTCACCTCTGGAAACATGGGTGTTTCATTCAACATCCTTAAACAACTCTTATTCAGGGACCTTTTGAGCAGGATGGGCTACGCGACCTGAAGGAAATTCTAACCTGCAAGGTCATGCACTGTTTATCTTGATAAGAGATCACTATGTCACGCACAGATAGTTGTGGTGTATGTGCCTGGTGTACCCTTATCAGACGAATAGTCATGATGGGTATACTGGGCTCCGTATACATGACATGCATATATATATATATATATACGACCGGCTTCTTTCAGTTTCCATTAACCAAATCCACTCAAAAGGCATTTGTCGACCCGAAAGTATAGTAGATGACAGTGGCACAAAGTGTCAGGCAGTGGGACTGAACTCAGATCTATGTGGTTGGGAAGAAAACTTACAACATATTTATTAAATTACTTATTTTCCTCATTCTACAGAGAAACAGTTAAATTTGCCAGGTTTTAGGTCTACTCTATAGCTTACATATATTCTATCTTACTTTGATATTGCGTGGACAGTGACCCCAGATATTAAATAAAGTGTCTACCACTATAGCCTCGGGCCGACCAAAACCTTGTAAGTGGATTCGGTAGATGGAAACAGAGAAGCCTGTTGTTTATATATATATATATATATATATATATATATATATATATATATAAAAGAGACTACTAAGTGGACTGCTAATGTGCTAGGAAAAGATCACATGTAATATGTCTATTAAGACCGAATTGTTCTAGACACATTACATGTGATATTCTTCTAGCACATTAGCAGTCCACTTAGTGGTCTCTTTTACATATACATATACAATAATCCTTTGAGATCTCAGATAATTTTTTCTGAATCTCCTGATTCTTTTAATGTGCTAGTTCCCTGGTATTAAATTAATATTAGTTAATAACCAATTTTTTACCCTACTATTTTGATATATATATATATATATATATATATATATATATATGTCTCTGTGTGTGCGTTTGTAGCTGTGTTTGTCCCCCCTCCATCACCGCTTGACAACTGACGTTTGTTTGTTCACATCCCCGTAACCCAGCGGTTCAGCAAAAGACACGGATAGAATAAGTAATGGGCTTCAAAATATATATAAGTCTTGGCGTTCATTTGGTCGACTAAAACCCTTCAAGGCGGTGCTCCAGCATGGCCCCAGTCAAATGACTGAAGCAAGTAAAAGATTGAATGAATAAAAGAACATTTCAAGTGCGTCTAAAAATATAATAGAAATACGCTGAGAACTATAGAAAATATTTGGTCTCTTTGACAAGACAAAAATATGTCTAAGACGCATGGAGCGTTTAGTCACGTTCCAGGAATATTTTGAACAATATAATATATATATATATACATAGCACAACAAACACTTATAGTATACAAGTTTGTTGCTTCAGTCTTGTGTAGCTATTGAATTTGTTGAAGATATAAACAGTTTGGCTGCTTACTCTTCTGTGTGTTCGCAAATCGATTAAGGACGTTCATATTTTTTCAGTCTGCGGATACATACTTCAATTTGGCCTGTTTGTATATATTTACTATGTAGGTACATACATTATATCCTCCGATAATATTGTGTGGACAGATCCCAGATAACAGGCCCTGATATTAAATTTGGTGTTAAACATTTGTAGTGTGCAAATTTGAGACTCCAATTCTCTGTAGCTGCTGGATTTGTTGAATATATAAACAGATAAGCTGCTGTTTACTCTGGAATTGGAAAAGCCATGTACATGCCTCCGATGAGGTATAAAAATTGATTAAAACATTTACTCTTTTACTTGTTTCAGTAATTTGACTGTGGCCATGCTGGAGCACCGCCTTTAGTCGAGCAAGTCGACCCCAAGGCTTATT
Organism: Octopus bimaculoides; assembly: GCF_046866305.1. Lineage (NCBI taxonomy): Eukaryota > Metazoa > Mollusca > Cephalopoda > Octopoda > Octopodidae > Octopus > Octopus bimaculoides. The sequence goes on from NW_028315541.1 coordinate 6,624, forward strand.
CTTTGTAAGCCTAGTACTTATTTTATCGGTCTCTTTTTGCCGAACCGCTAAGTTACGGGGACGTAAACACACCAGCATCGGTTGTCAAGCGATGGTGAGGGACAAACACAGACACACAAACACATATACATATATATATATATATATATATATATATATATATATATATAGATATAGATATAGATATATACGACGGGCTTCTTTCAGTTTCCGTCTACCAAATCCACTCACAAGGCTTTTGTCGGCCCGAGGCTATTGTAGAAGACACTTGCCCAAGGTGCCACGCAGTGGGACTGAACCCGGAACCATGTGGTTGGTAAGCAAGCTACTTACCACACAGCCACTCCTGCGCCTATACACAGCCACTCCGATCATTTTTGTTTTTCAATCCCAAAGAAATAGTTAAATGTACCATGTTAATATGTCCATGTCGGTTTCATTGTATGAATGCGTGTGCGTGTGAAAAGGTTGGTTTATGGCAGACTGTTTGATGACGAGATATAACATTTGTAGAAAGGAGTTGCGATGTCTCTGATGCCTTTGCTTTTGACAACATTTGTTATGTTGGGACTGATATTCGTGGATGACTGCTAGTCTTCCACAAACAACCTTACCCAGACTTGTGCCTTGGAGGGAAACTTTCTAGGTGCAATCCTATGGTCATTCGTGAACGAAAGCGATATTTATCTTACGCACATTTCATTAACATAAGGTGATTATTATTTACATTAAGTAAATTACATAATCAAAGCTTATTGTCAGATCGTCAGAGACGTGTAAGTTTAATAGGCTTGAGAAAACAGTAGTTTGATACTTTAGTAAAACAAAGCAAAATGTTTTATAATATTCACTAAAGAAATTTTAGTTTTTTTCATTATATGAAAAGCAGAAGACAGTTTACTTGTAGTTTATGGTTCCTTTCTGAATATTATCTGGTGATATGGAAAACAAAATTTCGTTCATAGATAAACACATTATAAGTACGTTTAAAAATATGATACAAATACGATGAAAACCTATAGAAAATATTTGTTCTCTTTGACAAGACAAAAATATGTCTAAGACGCATGGAACGTTTAGTCACGTGTGGTAGTGGTGGTGGTGGTGGTGAAAGAAAAAGAAGCAGAAATGCAATATCCTATCCTATCCATTAGACCATGCTCACTCACTCTCATATCATTTCTGTTTCTGTGTCCTGTCCTTCTCTCCCTCTGTCTCTGTCTGCCTCTCTTTTCTTCTCTCTCTCTCTCTATTTACATATCTATCTATCTCTGTATGTGTGAGTATGCATGTGTGCATGTGTATACATATAATTATGAATCAACAGAAAGTTACAAAAAGTGACTCTAGGGCCGAGGGTTTCGTGCAGTAACAGTTAGGTACCATGCACGAAATTCTCAAACTCTTCGCCCTTGAATCCATTTTGTAACTTACCAATGATTTAAGATACTTTTTTGCATATGTTTGTGTGTCTATATGTATCTCTGCATGTATATGCTTGTTTATATGTATACGCATGTGTGTATATATATATATAGGTTCAAAAAAAGGAAAAAGACAAAAAAACAACAAAAAACAAAAACGTGAGGACGTGATACAGATTGTGTTACTAGACGCTCGGGAAAGGAAATATACATATATATATATATATATATATATATATATATATATATATATATATATATAAGGGCATTACTATACATGAATGCCTCACGCTAAGAGGGACTCTAAGGTCAAACTACCATAATAAACACATTTTTACCGAACGCGAGGAAATGCAACTCTCAAAGCTAGCCCCTTAGAAACAGACTAAACTATAGATCATGATTTCGTAGTTATTGCAGTATTATGCAACTTCTACTCGTCAGTATAGTATGGTCATATATATATATGCGACTGTGCGTGTGAGTGTGCGTATGTGCGTGTATATACGTATGTGTCTTTATACAGGCGTATGTGTTGACATATGCATTCGTGAACAGACACTAAGAGATTTACGACCCACTCAGTCAGACCCCTGAACCGACTGCGCGGTGCCCAGCCTCACAGCGGGGCTACATGAATGGCTGAACAGTTTATTGGCATCTACTTAACTGACATACGAGTGAGTGTGTGTGTGTGTGTGTGTGTGTTATGTATGTGTGTGTGTGTGTGTGTGTGTGCGCGCGTACAAAGGCGCGCGTACAAAGGACCAAAAGTGTGGGTATGGAAGTAACTATATCTGGGCACTGACATACTTAATGTTTTACTTTATTGTATGTTTTATTCTTCTTATTCATCTTATTTTTCGTTACTACCTGTCTGTAATGTGGCAGGTGATGTAATTGTATGGAATAGATGGTAGCTTGTTAAGGGCTGTTCAGAGATTTTATAGAGAAAAGCGGGCGTGCCTTAGGGTGGGTGGTGAAGTAAATGAGTGGTTTGATGTGAAGGTGGGGTTGCGACAGGGTTGTGTGATGTCTCTGTGGCTATTTGATTGATATATGGAGGGTGTAGTGAGAGAGGTAAATGGTAGAACTTTTCATACGGGAGCCCAAATGGTGAAAGAAAATGGAGAGAAACGGCAGGTGAGTCAGTTGTTGTTTGCTGATGATAGAGCACTGGTGGTGGATTCAGAAGAGCAACTGAGGAGACTAGTGGCAGAGTTTGGAAGAGTGTGTGAGAGGAGGAAGCTGAAAGTGAATGTAGCTAAGAGTAAGGTGACGAGATGTTCGAGAGATGGAACGGCTGGCAGGATGGATGTGAGTATAAATGATGAGATGTTAGGGAAGGTGGGTGTTTTAAGTATCTGGGATCACATGTGACTGTGGATGTGGAGTTGGCTGAGGAAGTGCAATACAGAGTAAGGAAGTGGAGTAAGATACTTGGAGTACATTCATATACACACACACATATATATATATATATATATATATATATATACATAGTATACATATATGTAGACACATAAATATATATATACATATATATATCTATGTATGTATACATCATTTAGTCTACACGCTTTTTAAATAAGTGCGAGTAGTAGTTTCATGCCATGGAGATCCTATGGTGTTTGAGGATTCTACTACACTGTGTATATATATATATATATATAGATAGATAGATAGATAGATAGATAGATAGATAGATAGATAGATAGATAGATAGATAGATAGATGTTTGTGTGTATTTGTGTATACATATATAAATGTGTGTGTGCCTATATAGTTACATACATACATAGTTATCGATATGCGTCTCTGTATCAGTCTATCAATCACTTGTCCCTGGAAAACAATGCATAAAATATACATATTGGACGGAAGGCAGTACATGATAAAAACCAAAGATAAAAAGCTAACGAGTCTTACCTGTACCGACAAAAGACTTGCGGCGATGATCAACTGTGAGCAGGAACTAGTGCAGGCAGGTAGATTGGCCGATTTTCGCCCAGCTCTGAATATCCGGTGAATACGAATGGTTTTCACGAGCAGCGGCGCATAAACCAAGGTGAAACTTAGATTAAATCCTATATAGTTGATGTAACAAATACTATTGCTGGGCGAAGCCATAAAGCTGATGACCAACATGTAAGCAACCGATATACCGAACAACATCAACTGGCTTAGTTCCCGACTGGATGCACGTATTGGACGGTCGTTGCGGTATTGAAAAAATATCAGCACGATAACGATGCAACTGAAAGAACCGATTGAAGCCACCGAGCAGACGATAATGGCCGTCTTGTCGCTGATTTGAGTGAAGTGAGGCGGTATTTTCTCGCAGGCCTTCTGCTGCTCGTCTACAGGCCAATAAAACTCGGGGCAGATTTTACAAATGGACAAGTTTTCGTCTGTGATTTCGTTATTTTTACATTTGCGGCATTCCCAACAACAGGTCTCTTTTGGAAAGTAATATATGGAACCGGCTGGACAGCGATCGCCGCATTTCGAAACTGGGGGCGTCCGAGAGAAGTTTCCATCCGACGTCGCTGTTGTCGGCGGCCAACGGAGTTGGTCTTCGTCGATCCTCAGGCGATTTGTGCGCATGTCCCAGGAACCGACCGGCACGTAGTTAACCTGGTCGTTGTCGTCATACTGGTATTGAATAATCTCATACATACCTACCACGTCGCCGTTCTGATCGAACGAGATCTCGCCGTACGACCCGTTAAAAGTGAGATTCCTCATTCTCTTGCACAGCTCTACGGGGTTGACACATTTGCGCAGTTCTTCGCTGCTTGTCGAGCGTGGACATCGTTCTTTAATCAACAGGTCGGCGCCGGTGGCCAAGGCATTGACAGCATCGATATAAAAACCGGCCGGTACGTACATATTAAACTCGTCATCCATCGATACGTTCTTTGACGTTGTGGTCGTCGAAGGCATTCCAAACGCGTTAGTTTTCTTCGATGACGGGAAGCGAAGTTTCATACGTTCTTCAAACTCACCAACCAGTTTTGAATACGGTCTGACAGTCAATGAACCGACCACCATGTGGCGCAGGTCGTAGGGCAGACCAAGACTAAAGGAATCACTAGCAACCCACATGAAATCGCGTTCAATCCCCATGCTTTTCACCATTCGCAAAATCAATTCAACGTCGACTATTTCTATGTAGAGGACAACGACCTTTGGAGATTTATGACCCTGAAGTTTGGCCAGAGTCTTGCGCATGTTTTCAGGGGTGCACTCATATCCGATTTCCAGGGTCTTTGAAATGCAAATACCCTTCTGGCCGAGCACAGATCTGAGACGTTTTACTCCGTCGCGCCCGTAGCTGCTGTCTGTGAATACTATAGACACGTAGGACCATTTGAAGAATTCCAGAATAACGGTGATGGCTTCCACTTGGTATCTGTCGGCTGGAACTACCCTCATGAAGTTCGGGTAGAGTTTTTTGTTACTGAGAACGTCGCTGGTTGAGGTTGGGCTGACCTGTAATAAAGAGAAATGGAAGAGAATAGAAAGAAGGAAACGTAACAACACACCCCCATACACACATACATAAATACATATATTTATACACACAGACAGACACTCACACACACACGTATGTATATGGCTTTCAAGATAGACAGGTAGATAGGTATATATATATATATATATATATATATATATATATATATATATATATATATAAAGCACCATAAAGGTAGAATTATAAATAGGAAACAGTGGCACAAGGTACCAATTTTTGCTGGAAATAGCAAAAAGGTTGTGATAGTGATAGTGAGATTGGTGGTGGTGGTGGTGGTAGTTACGATGGTTGAAGTAGTGGCGTGATGGTAGTTGTTGTGGTGGTGGTCATGTTGGCCGTGGTATCATCACTGTAGTGATGATAGCGGCGGTACTGGTGGCGATAATGGTAATGGTAAGGGTAGTGTTGTTGTTGGTGGCGGTAGTGAGTGTGTTAGTGGTGGTGGTGGTGGTATTAGTGGTAGTGACGATGATGGTTGTGGTGATGTTGGAGGTGGTGGTAGTGGTGGTGATAGTGGTGGTGGTGGTGGTGGTGGTGGTAATGTGGGTAGTGGTATATACACACACATACACATGCACCACATACATAAGTGCAGGAACGAAATTCGTTTAGGGGCTGCAAATCCAAATCTAAGCGTTTTCATTGCCCTCCATAAAATTTTAGGGATTGGAGTGGCATCCACTGCATCCCCTATTCCCGAGTCTATGACGACATAGCGCATATATCAACCTCATCAGCATCATCATCATCATCATCATCGCTACCAACATCACCACCACCACAACCACCATCCCCGCCAGCACCATCACTACTAGCACCACCACTGCTGCCGCCATCATCACCACCAATTCCAGCAACACAACTATCACTACCACCGCTACCACCACCACCATCACCACCACCACCACCACAATC
>NW_028315541.1:15000-17500 GCF_046866305.1 Octopus bimaculoides
TGTATATATATATATATATATATATATATATATATATATATATATATATATATATCTTTTACTTGTTTCAGTCATTTGACTGTGGCCACGCTGGAGCACCGCCTTTTTCAGTCGAGCAAAATCGACCCCAGGACTTATTCTTTGTAAGCCTAGTAATTATTCTATCGGTCTCTTTGGCCGAACCGCTAAGTTACGGGGACATAAACACACCAACATCTGTTGTCAAGCGATGTGAGGGGCACAAACACAGACACACAAACATATACACATACATATATACATATATATATATATATACATACATACATATATACGACGGGCTTCTTTCAGTTTCCGTCTACCAAATCCACTCACAAGGGTTTGGTCGGCCCGAGGCTATAGTAGAAGACACTTGCCCAAGATGCCACGCAGTGGGACTGAACCCGGAACCATGTGGTTGGTAAGCAAGCTACTTACCACATAGCCACTCCTGCTCTTTATATGACATTTATATAACATTTATATAAGTGATCATCGTTGATTTGACTGAAGAAAATAGTCTAATACTGGGGCATTTAAGCCCTTGACGGGAAAAAACTAAATAAAGCAGGTTTTCCGTACGTTTAGGACTCGAACTCACGCCTGTAATATTCGTAATACAAGTGCTAACCATTACACCAACGTACCCTCACACTTCTTCCCGTTAAATTCAACAAATATAATGTCTGCTGGATCAGGACTGACCTGGGGCTAAACTACGATAGCAGCAACAACAACAACAACAGTTACTACCAATATGGACGAACAAAATATCCTCTAAGTGGTCACTCGCTCTGCTAGAAATAATGGCCATATCTCCCTCAAGTTACCTCACCACCACCTGGACTTGCTAGATAATGTGGTTCTGGTAACCCTGAACATAGAGAGATGTTGGGATGGTCATGGTAGGAATTCCATCGATCATAAGTCCGATGGGTCCATCATGACCATCATCATCAAGACCACAGCATCACCATCACTACCATCGCCACCACGGCCAGTACTACCACCGCCACTACTACCTCTGTCACTGTCAACATCGTTATTATCATCACCACACACATACAACACCGAAACTACTAAGACCACCACCACCACCACCACCACCACCACCACCACCAACATCACCACCGATACTACCACCATCACCACTACCACCACCACAACTACAACCACCACTATCACTACCACCACTACTACTACTACCACAACCACCATCGCCACAACTACAACCACCACTATCACTACCACCACTACTACTACCACTAACACAACCACCATCACCACAACTACAACCACCACCACTACTACTACCACAACCACCATCGCCACAACTACAACCACCACTATCACTACCACCACTTCTACTACTACCACAACCACCATCGCCACAACTACAACCACCACTATCCCTACCACTACTACTACTACTACCACAACCACCATCGCCACAACTACAACCACCACTATCACTACCACCACTACTACTACTACCACAACCACCATCGCCACAACTACAACCACCACTATCACTACCACCACTACTACTACCACTAACACAACCACCATCACCACAACTACAACCACCACTATCACTACCACCACTACTACTACCACTAACACAACCACCATCGCCACAACTACAACCACCACTATCACTACCACCACTACTACTACCACTAACACAACCACCATCACCACAACTACAACCACCACTATCACTACCACCACTACTACTACTACCACAACCACCATCGCCACAACTACAACCACCACTATCACTACTACTACTACTACCACTAACACCATCGCCACAACTACAACCACCACTATCCCTACCACTACTACTACTACTACTACTAACACAACCACCATCACCACAACTACAACCACCACCACTACTACTACTACCACTAACACAACCACCATCGCTACGACTACCACCACCACCACCACTGCCACCAACACCATCGCCACAACTACAACCACCACTATCACTACCACCACCACCACAACAATAGACCCCCACCCCCCACCCCCATGTTATTATATGCCTGAAGGAGTCAATATGGATGATGTTGATCGAGTCCAGAAATGATTGCTTTAACCCTTCCCCCACCCCCACCCTCACGCCACCAACCCCCTTCTGTCCACCTACTCCGCTCCTTCTCCCTCCTCCCACTCCCCATTGTGATAGATAGGTGTCCTTGTATCAGGTTTCCAGCCCATCGTTATCTGACGATCTGTCACTGAGAGAGGTGCGGGTAAGAGAGAGAGGGGAGTATACCAGCAGTATCGTCACCAGCATCATCATCATCGTCATCGTCATCATCACCTCCATCATCATCGTCATCATCATCACCACCATCATCATTATAAACATCATCATCGCCGTAGTCGTCGTCGGCGGCGGCGGCGGCGGCGGCATCATTGCTATCATTGCCATCAGCATCCACCATCGACATCGTCGCCATCCTCATCG
>NW_028315542.1:0-12500 GCF_046866305.1 Octopus bimaculoides
ATATATATATATATATATATATATATATATATATATATTCTTCTGAAGGGATATGTTTTACATATTATTGATCTAATTGATCTCCCTGGTTTTTTCTATAACATTTATCCTCAACTTGTGAAAATCAATATATTAGTAGCCGATTTGGTTAGAATAATGAAAAACATATCCCCCCTGTGCGGTCCATGGGAGGGGCAAAAACATATTCAAGACTTCATGCATCGCATGCAATTTTCGGGATACAGCCAGAAAGATAGAATCCGGGTATACAGAGGAGCTAACAAGAAATTTGAGGAGATTGTTGTCAAAGATACAAATGGAACACAACCTAGATACCGTAACAAACAGTGGAATAGACTACAAAGGATTAGTAACAAAACAAACAAAAAGACCACGTGGTACAATATCGACAAGTTCCAGGGAGTAATGTTTGTGGACGCCACGCCACACGGAGAACTGGCCCGCAGATTTCGAAAAATCCTCAAAAGTACCAAGTTGAGGATAAATGTTATAGAAAAACCAGGGAGATCAATTAGATCAATAATATGTAAAACATATCCCTTCAGAAGAACAAGGTGTGTTGAGGAGAGTTGCATTGTGTGCAAAAATAGTCCTGGTGCCAACTGCAAAGCCAGAAATGTAGTCTACAAAATAAGCTGTATGGATGGTGAGTGTAAAAACAGAAACACCACATACATAGGTGAGACGGCAAGAAGTTTGGCTGAGCGTGTAAACGAACATTGGAGGGACTATAATAATCAAAAACAAACCTCGGTGCTCTACCAGCATGCCAAAGAACAACATGGTGGTGTACTGGACAGAATTAACATAGAAATCCTGTGACGCATCTTTGCGACAAATACAGGAGTCGGTCCTCATAACTGAAACGCAACCAATTTTAAACACCAAATACACGTAGATGAGGGGCCTTACAATTGCCCGTGGTTGCATGTGTTGTTCACACATATGATGCGGAATATGAACGTAAATAAATTAATTAAAAAGTCTCTATCTGATCTGATATAAACGAAATTGTTACAAACACACATATGGACGCACATACTTACATATAAGCACGAACACATAAGTGCGTGCACACATATGAGCGTGCACACATACGAGCTTGCACACACTCACATGCTCATACCAAACAGTTTCGAAACAACGCCAAAACATATATTCAAAATAAATGGAAGTGGAGAGACAAGTTACTGAAGAGATTGCAAGAGTGCAATGAAATAATTTAACAAAAAACTATATAAATTAATAAAGGACTGAACCAGTGCGTGTGTTTATTACCGGCATAATGCCTCTCCCAAGGTTTAATTGTATTTCTTTCAACACACGTATCCACATCAAGAATCTTGCACACGAAATACACATACGAAACATATATATATATATATATATATATGATTTTTCTTTTTTCTTTGCATCTTATTTAAGTTCTTCTTAAGAGAGTTCAAGCCGGTCGCTAGCAAAACGACAAGACTCTTTTTTAGTTAAGGGAGCTCTCTGTATTTATAAAAATACCCAAGGTACCCCGAATGGTGTGGCTGAGAAACAAGCTTCTAACCACACACCCATGCTTGTGTCGTATATATATATATATATATATATATATATATATATATATATATATATATATATATACATATATACATATATACATATATATATATATATATATATATATATATATATATATATATATATACATATATATATATATATATATATATATATATATATATATATATATATATATATATATACATACGGCGGGTTTCTTCCTGTTTCAGTCTACCAAATCCGCACAAAGCTTTGGTCGGTCCGGGTCTATAGTAGATGACTCTTGCACACACACTGCTGTACAGTAGGACAGAACCCGAGACCTCATGGTCTAATCGAATTCCACTTTTGGGATAGTGTCTTACGAATACATGTTCTTCTGGATGAGCACACTCCACCCAAGATGGCATCCGTGCACGAGAATAATAAATTAGGCAGGGAAGTATAATCTGACACGCTTAATCCTTGATAAGCTGATTACACTTAATAGCCATTCAGTCAATGTTAGCAGTAAGGTGAGGGCGAATGCTCAAATTCTTAGATCACTGAATGATACGATAAGTTTCACAACTATGAGACACTACAGACGATTGGTACACATGTAACCCCAGAAAGACGATATACTCCGATATAATACATTGTGTTAGTAAGGAGAGCAATGATCATGATATCAAATTCAGAATTACTGGATGGAATTTATAAATATATGATTGCTTCCAGTTAGTCTAGGAATCGTAGAGGAACCACTGAAGTGTATCTGAGCTAAAGAAAATTTCGCTGCCAGGTACAAATTAAGACGGATCCCCAATAATCTTTATCATTCATGTAGACACGTCGCTTCATCTAAATGTCCGTCTCAGTTTTATGACAATTACTGTACCTAAACGACAGTAACAAATGAGATAATATATATTAGCAGGAGTGGCTGTGTGGTAAGTAGCTTGCTTACCAACTACATGGTTCCGGGTTCAGTCCCACTGCGTGACACCTTGGGCAAGTGTGTTCTACTATAGCCTTGGGCCGACCAAAGCCTTGTGAGTGGATTTGGTAGACGGAAACTGAAAGAAGCCCGTCGTATATATGTATATATATATATGTGTGTGTGTGTGTGTGTGTATGTGTGTGTGTGTGTGTGTGTGTCTGTGTTTGTCCCCCCCCTACCATCACTTGACAACCGATGCTGGTATGTTTACGTCCCTGTAACTTAGCGGTTCGGCAAAAAGAGACCGATAGAATAAGTACTAGGCTTACAAAGAATAAGTCTTGGGGTCGATTTGCTCGACTAAAGGCGGTGCTCCAGCATGGCCGCAGTCAAATGACTGAAACAAGTAAAACAGTGAAACAGTATTAGCGATGGAGGCAGTATCAATATCGAGAGGTGATACGTATCCCCGCTTAAATGTGGAATCTCTGTGAGAACAAACTATACTAAGGTACATACCATGAAAAAAACTCTCTTATTGGCTTCTGGTGCAAAATGAGATTATAATTCTACTTCAAATATGGTCACTACTCAGAAATAAATATGACTATTAGGTGGGCAACATAATTGAGAAAGAAGGGAAGTCATATATACGGTGTTCGGGCTAAATTTGACCGTTTGCATAAAAGGAAAAGAAAACACAAAAAATCCCATCTAAAAATAAAAGTGTTTTAACTAATCAGAAACTATTGACTAGATTATGACTGGGAGATAACCGTAGGAGTGGCTGTGTGGTAAGTAGCTTGCTTACCAACGACATGGTTCCGGGTTCAGTCCCACTGCGTGGCACCTTGGGCAAGTGTCTTCTACTATAGCCTCGGGCCGACCAAAGCCTTCTGAGTGGATTTGGTAGACGGAAACTGAAAGAAGCCTGTCGTATATATGCATATGTATATATATGTATGTGTGTTTGTGTGTCTGTGTTTGTCTCCCCCACCACCACCGCCATCGCATGACAGCCGATGCTGGTGTGTTTACGTCCCCGTAACTTAGCGGTTCGGCAAAAAAAGATCGATAGAATAAGTGCTAGGCCTACAAAGAATAAGTCCTGGGGTCGATTTTCTCGACTAAAGGCGGTGCTCCAGCATGGTCACAGTCAAATGACTGAAACAAGTAAAAGAGAGTAAAAGAGAAAAGAGAGTTTATTCAAAGTAGCCGCCATCAGAAGACAGCTCCAGAATCTGGCGCATGCGTTCCTCACTGTGTTCTTGAGATCTTCGAACACCTCCTTTGATCTTGGCCACCAGCTCGGCCTTAGCGTTGCAGGCAGTGCGATTGATGGATCTTCTTAACCGCTCCTCAAACATAGTTATCTATGGGTTTACTGTTGGGGGGAATTAGGAGGCCAGAAATTGAGGTTGGTGGAAGTTGTACAAATTCTCTAATAACCACTTCTGACTCTTTCCGGTGGTATAACAAGGAGCCGAATCCTGCTGCCTCACATGAGGCTACTAATCCCAAGATTCTGAGTTCGATTCCAAGCAGTGACCTGAATAATAATAACAACAACAACAACAACAACAATAATAATAATAATAATAATAATAATAATAATAATAATAATAATAATAATAATGATGATGATAATAATAATAGGCAGTGGCTCTCATGGCTTCTTATCTTAATTGATTGGAAGTGTTATCATGTACATTGTTTTGTCTTGGTATAAAAAGATGGGCTACAGCAAATATTCTGCTCAATACCACAGATTTGCTTGTCAGTTGTTTGACCTTAACCAGTTGAGCATGTCCCTTAGTGGCTGACGATATGTGCATCTCTGATCATGAGCAGAAGTAGTGGGGGAGCATTATAGCCATGTGTTGAGAGGAATTCTTTGTGGTTTGAATAATTTACCTTTGGAAACATTGGTATTTTGCTCAACATCCTTAAACAAACCTTATTCAGGGACCTTTTGAACGGGATGGGCTACTCGACCTGAAGAAAATTCTAACTGGGCCCCACCTGCGAGGTCATGTGCTGTTTATCTTGATATGAGATTTCCATGCCGCGCACATATGGTTGTGATGCATGTGCCTGGTGTACCCTTATCAGACGGGTAGTCATGATGGGTATAATGGGCTTCATATATTTTACCCCAGTGTCACTTTGATGGCAAGGACTGCTCTTTTGCTCAATAATAATAATAAAATCGAAAAATACTTTAGAAATGAGAACATAAGTTGGAAATTTCCCCAAGACACCTGATGAAGGCTGGAGGGTATATCAGCCGAAACGTTGTGTTAACAACAAACAAGATGAGGACAAATATCCGTCAAATGTAAATAATGTAAATAATGTACCTTGAGCAAGTGTTTTGTATCTGAGCTTCAAGTCAACGAAAGAGTTGCGTATGAAATTCGATAGATAAAAATTGCTTGACGCCTTGGAGAAACTGCTTCAGGGTCTGGCAGGTGGACTTAATCTGTCCCTTGTTTTTAACTTCGGGCCTCCCTGTTTCATGCATTTAGGTTAGAACTCTGATCTGAAGAGGACCTTATTCTTTCATCTCATCAGTCTTGAAAGCCCTAAAAGTATCCAAAAGACCCGGTCATTTTTTTTCTCTGAATCATATAAAAAGAGAATTTTTTTTTTCGTATCTGTATCTTCTATTCTATTATCTCTTCTCTGTCTCCCCTCCACCCCACCTCTCTCTCTCTCTTTTACACACACATACATTTTCCCTCTCATATACATACACTCAGTCACACACACACACACACTCACACGCACTTACATACACTTACTCGCGCATAAATACACACATACACACACACACACACACACACACACTCACTTGAACATACATACACATACAAACGCACACACACAAACACACGTACCACACGTGCACATCCCACTCACAATATACGTTCAGAGAAGGAAGATCATCATAAATGCCATTTCTCAGGATCTTTGAAACTAGAGAAACTAATAAAGGAAGTTATCCTCAAATCGATGACCTGACTCGAATGCTTACAACAGATTGACCCCCTACTCAAAGCCCCCAAGAAACAGATATTAGCGTTATGTCAACCTCGTAAAACTTTTCATTTAAACGAATTATGTTTATTGTGCTCTTCAAAGGGTATGATCGCGAATACAAGCAGCCGAAAAGGAGTTCCTCTGAAGGATCTCTGGAGCAACGTGACTCGACAGGGTACGTAGGTCCGAGATCAAGGAGTCCCTTCAGATCGAGCCGCTACTTCTCCACATTGAGGGATTACAGCTCCAGTATTATAAACATATGATTAGAATGTTACAGGAAAGAATCGCATGACATATTCTTCAAGCCGAACCAACCAGTAGGAGACCTTGGAGTAGACCAAGATGGTTGGTTAATGTCCTTAATCTCAGATGTTCATGCTAGGGAACCCAACCAGAAAACGTAATGACGGTTGCTTCTAATAGGCCCCTATGGAGAGAGGTGCCTTAAGATTCCATCCCCACGGCCCTCCCAGGAATAGTGAGCGGTGAAGATGGATGGGCATTTATCGTATTTTGTTGTAGTAATTTAAACCACGATCTTCCCTAAATATATTAGACTAGGCCCCACTATAACCTTCCAGAAAAATCTATGCCCCACCAGTGGTTGGAAATAAACAACTTTATTTTTAATATTTTATCACAATTATTTAATAGGAAAGAATCTACCGGTAGCTCTTTTATTAAATACTGAGTACAAAAAAATGTACATTATTGACTAAGAAAAAAGTGAATCACTTTAATGAGAAGTTTGTGCCTGACGACTACGCCCCACCACAATTTTCCCAAACCCCACCGATGGGGCATATGACCCACACGTTGGGAATCACTGGACTACATGGAGTAATGTGGTCTAGAAACGACCTGGAGTAAAAGATAGATGGAAGTGTTATGGTTTGAACATCTTTTGATCATGTCTGCTCGATGGCTGATCATGAGACAAATGAATGACTAAAACATTCCAGATTTCTTTCCTATATAGATTTTAGGGCATTAATTTCAATAACATTTCATCCTCTAAAATAAATATTTCACCTTCATTTTTGTAATGAATTACTCTTACCTTCTCGGTCCAAATCCCAACTTTAACATTTATCATTCGAGACGATAGAATCAAAGTACCAGTCAAATAATAGGGTCTATATAATCGACCATACAACTCTCTTGAAAAACGTTGCGCTGTGTCTCTCCCCGACATACCCTTCTTTCCATACCCTATTTTATGTAATCCCTTGCACAAATTGTAACCTACTTTAGTAATGCACCTGATATGATGACCCTGTAACAAATAAAGAAATTTTCTTCTGTCTTCATATTCTGAGTTCATATTCCACCGAGGTCGACTTTGCCTTTCATCCTTTTCGGGGTCGATAAATCAAGTACCAGTTGAGTACTGGGATCGGTGTAATCGACTATCCCCCACCCCAAATTTCAGGCCTTGTACCTATAATAGAAAGGATTATTATTATTATTATTATTACTATTATTACTAAGGCAGCGAGCTGGCAGAATCGTCAGCACGCCGGGCGAAATGCTTAGCACTATTTCGTCTGCCGCTACGTTCTGTGTTCAAATTCTGCCGAGGTCGACTTTACCTTTTTATCCTTTCGAGGTCGATTAAATAAGTACCAGTTACGCACTGAGGTCGCTAAAATCGTTTAGCCCACTCCCAACAAATTTCAAACCTTGTACCTATAGTAGAAAGGATTATTGTTATTATTATTCGTTTGCACGCCGGGAAAAATGCTGAGCGGCATCTCATCCGTCTATACGTTCTGAGTTCAATTTCCGCCGAGGTCGACTTTACCTTTCGCCCTTCCGGAGTCGATAAAATAAGTACCAGTTGAGCACTGGGGTTGATGTAATCGACAACCACTCTCCCCCACAAAAATGTCGGGTTTTGTGTCTATAGCAGAAAAGTTTATCATATTTTTTATTTGTAGAGGTCGGCGTTCGTTTACTTGCTCCGTTTGATTGAGGAATTTTAGCAAGCTTACCGTTTTTCCATTTCGGATTACTTTCAAATAAAGAACCATACAAACCCATAAACATTCGCTTTGTTGTTGTTGTTGTTGTTGTTGTTGGCACTCCGTCGCTTACGACGTCGAGGGTACCAGTTGGTCCGGAACAGCCTGCTCGTGAAATTAACGTGCAAGTGGCTGAGCACTCCACAGACACGTGTACCCTTAACGTAGTTCTCGGAGATATTCAGCGTGACACAGTGTGAAAAGGCTGACCCTTTGAATTACAGGCACAACAGAAACAGGAAGTAAGAGTGAGACAAGGTTATGGTGGAAGAGTACGGCAGGGTTCGCCACTATCCCCTGCCGGAGCCTCGTGGTGCTTTAGGTGTTTTCGCTCAATAAACACTCACAACGCCCGGTCTGGGAATCGAAACCGCGATCCTATGACCGCGAGTCCGCTGCCCTAACCACTGGGCCATTGTGCCTCCACAAACATTCGCTTTATACCCAAGACAAACAAGAAATGAGGGTTTTTTTTTTTTAGACGTATAAATTTTGTGGTTTACATCTCTTTTTACAATGGCTACTCGTTCTAAAGAAGCTGGGAATGCACTCAAGGAAACTGATTGAACTTAATAACACTGAGTACGAAACAAGAAAAACACTTTATTGAATGGGCAAATATATACGGTTAAGTACTGAAAAACTTAATTAAACTAGTAGATACATAATTAAATGCCGCACTTTTAGCAAATTAAAACCTTAACTTTTTGGCAAGAATTATCGTATTTCATTTCAAGGCAGTGTAAATTTAATTAATAAAGAATTGATTTTTGTTTTCGTTTTGTTTGGGGTTTTCTCGTAGTTTGTTTTTCCCCCAGGGTATCTCTGTATGGTTTCATATGTTAAACAAACAGGTGATCCTACAAGAGCATCAAAGCTGAGCTTGTCCCACTTTCCGTGATCTAAAGGCCATTGAGAGTCCTCGGAGAAGGTAACCCCTTAACTGTTGCTGATACCCGTTTCAGTTGAGTAGAGTAGAGTAGAGCAACATCGTTGAAGTCCGTTGCTTAAAGACACAACACACTACCCGATCCGTGAATCGAAACTACGCCCCTACGATCGTGAGTGCAACATCCTAACCACAAGTACGCGCGCTTTCATATTGATAGCCACCGTTTAAGCAATTGTAAAGATATTGTTTAATTTAGAATTGACGCTGCAAATGTTTCCATCCTTGTTTTACTGTTGCATGTAGCACCAGACGTCTTGGTGAGCTGCTGCTGATGTTCCGTCCCCGGTCGGCTTTCATTGGGCAGATTCATTCATTAAAAGCGCTCCATCCAGGCTCATCACGTTTCTTCTTTTTTTTTTTTTTTTTTTAGCAATATCATACACAAGACTACTTTAGCTATTAAATCCGTTTAAAAAAATGGTAGCATGGAACGTGGTGAAAGGGAAGGATTTTGGCTGTTATTTCTAGGAAAATTAACGACTACATTGTGGCTGCTTCGTTGTGTTTCGGGAAGTCTAGTTTGTTTTCCTGGTGTTAAGAATCCAGCCCACAGATAAAAACAATCGTGGATATTTAATCTTTGTGTTTACTATGCCAGGGCATCTGTATTAGTGTGTGTGTGTGTGTGTGTGTGTGTGTGTGTGTGTGTGTGTGTGTGTGTGTGTGTGTGGGTGCGTGTGTGTGTGCGCGCGGGTGGGTGTGCGTGTGCGTGTGTGTGTGTTCCAAACTAACAATCAGCTACTGATTGGAAAACAGCGGTACAAGGGAAATAACTCTTTCATTACTGGCGTGAAATACTGAGTTTGCCGCATAACTCTCCATGTTCCATAAGGAAAACGTCGCTACTCTGTTAGCTTAATACGATAAATTCCATCTCTCCGGCAAAGGCAAACAATGTTGACAACAGCCAAAATATCATCCTATAACTAATAAACAAGTCTTTATATAGTAGGGTCTCACGTAAGAATGAAAATCTTCTTTAAATTGACATTAACCAAGCAATTGATGAACAAAATCTCCTGCGAGAGATGTTAAAGAACTAATATAGTGCAACATTTTTTTTTTTCTTTTTATGTGGTCTTTGGTCAGTAACTTATTTCCTGTTGACTTCTATCTAGAAATCAGAAATTCCCTGGATAACAATGTTTTAACCTATTTTCCATTACATTTCACACAGATTCTGCGCTTAATTGCTGAAGCAGAAATATCTTTATATCAAATATATTGATGAAGCAGAAATATCGTTATAGCAAATATTCTGCTCAATAGCACAGATTTGCTTGACCTTAACCACTTGTGCATATCCATTAGTGGCTGACAATATGTGCGTCTCTGATCATGAACAGGAGTAATGGAGGAGCATCATAGCCGTGTGTTGAGAGGGATTCTTTGGAGTTTGAATAAATGTACCAATAGCAAAGTTTGAAGGAAATATTAGCCATTTTTCATTCTTTCTAGGGGTAAACAAACACGAAATAACAGTTGCTACAGAAGGTCAAAATTCGTGTTGGACAGTAATGAAAGAACAAGGGAAATAACTGCATATAGATGCTCGAAATTTTTTGACACTATAATAGACAACTCTTCTCTAGAAGCGGGCCGCACTTCTGAAATTAAATTCGAGGAAACTTTTTACCAGGTATGCCATTCAGAAACCCCCGCGGGGCGCAGGTTGCCATGAGTGCTGTATATATCTGTAATGCAGATTAGAGTAGAACTGGTCTTCAAAGCCAACTTGTGAAAGCAACAGATATATCTTCTTTATGAAATAAACATGTTAAAACCAGTAATTCACGTCACACTCTATCCTCCCAGTACTTCTATAGTTCCTAAAATTTCCCGCTCCGTAACGATAGATAACCTCAGCTGTCACATGCTGTGACGCACTCTCCAACGGGAACTTGGTGTGTTCAGCTACCAGCCCAGGTTCCATTGCTCTTCATGCTGAGAAAGCAAACTGTCAAAGTATCAGTCGCTCTCCAACGGGTTTATATTATAGTTGAGCCTGTGACAGTAGAGACCTTCGATGTTCTCGGCCTCCGGACTATATCCTTATTCACCACTACCGGGGGTGGCGACAGTTGTCCGCAAGTGCGATCTCCATGAGTCAGAATGGTTGTTCCAGCGCATCTTCCTCGCCATCTTCTGGGGGAAATGCCTTTTCCATTTTGTTTGCTGGGACCATGCGGCAGTCTGAATTACGAGAAATCGAGAGAATGTACGAATTTCGAAGCTTACTGCACGAACAATAAACTTATTCCAAGTAAAAGAATGAAAAATATCTGTCAGAATGTTACTACAATAACTATCTCTGCTCCTCTCAACTAATATCTGACAGTAGACTAGGTGGCGAGCTGGCTGAATCGTTAGCACGCCGGGTAAAATGCTTAGCGGCATTTCGTCCGTCTTTATGTCCAATGTTCAAATTCCGCCGATAACTTTGCCTTTCATCTTTTGTGGGTTGATAAAATAAGTACCGATTGAGCACTGGGGTCGATGTAATCGATTTTACACTACCTCATGATTGTGAGCCCGAAGTTCTAACCACTGATCCATGCGCCTTCTTGGGCTGTATAAGCAACTTTTATTATTTTTTTTTTGCTTGGGAGCCCAGGTGGAGGGTTAAGTTAGACACAGGGACTCGGTTCTGAGAAGGCTAATGGTGATCTCCACTACACAGATGTTCTTCGATGCCCCTTACATCTAAAGTGTGCTTACCATCTTTCTCTTATCACCTCTCTTCGTAATTCGGTTTAGGGTTGGTGCTAAATAAGGGTGAGAAGCAGCGGTCCACACTACAAAGACATTCCTGAGCACTCTTTCTGAAATCGCCAGTGTTGTTTTCCAATTTGATCTAAAATAAATTCTTTCAATTCAATCAGACATTATATCATCTTAACCTTGGTAGAGATGGCTTCAAAAGATCTCTCAGCTTGGCAGTGCATCCACCCTAACCCAGGAGATGAATAGGATTACTCCTTCGATCTTACACTTTGTGTTGGGTGTAATGATTTATATGTACCAAATAAATGACAAGAGAGAAATATTATTCAAAATGGCCTTTATTTTAACAATACAGTATAAGAAGCAACTTCTTCGAGTTGAAGTTGTACAAAGATTATTTGCAATTGGGTTATTCATTTTGTAGATAGTTGTGTTCATCTATCTTGGTGACTATTAGAAGGTAGATGGAAGAAGGAAAGAGAAAGAGTAATAGAATTTACCAGTTTGAGTTGACAAGTAGAGAGTGTGAGACTTGAGTAGTCCCTCGGCGACAAGTCATTACTTTTGGGCAGGCACCAGGCAAAATGGATAGAACTGAGTTTGGGTACTGTATTTATAAATGCTGGAAAACTGAATGTAGGTCAGAGAACAATGGAAAGTAAAGAGGTTTGTTTCTGTTGAACTGTATTCAACCTAAGAATCTTAACTTAAGCAATAAAACTTAACTCAGTGTAACAGTTGACCCTCATAAATCTCTAAGTACTACTGCTGAAGTGATTCGCTACATGAGTATCAATGATCTGAAGGTCTGGTAACTTAACATTGCATGTCTGGCAGGGTGAGGGAAGATACAGTCCTCAATACGGCAAAGTTGATAATTAAGGATCTTGGTCATAGGAGTTTTCAAGTTAAATAATCTAAATGTGAATTCATTTTCACATCAGTCTATGGTGGTACTATTCAATGAATTCTTTTGTTGCATCATTGTCCTTCCACAAATAGTGTGGCAATCCCTTGGGGGCCCAATTTCCGATCTTGCTTTCACTCTTTTAATTGTTTCAGTCATTTGACTGCGGCCATGCTGGAGCACCGCCTTTAGTCGAGCAAATCGACCCCAGGACTTATTCTTTGTAAGCCTAGTACTTATTCTATCGGTCTCTTTTGCTGAACTGCTAAGTTACAGGGATGCAAACACACCAGCATTGGTTGTCAAGCGATGTTGTGGGGACAAACACAGACACACAAACACACATACATATAT
>NW_028315542.1:20000-23129 GCF_046866305.1 Octopus bimaculoides
ATCTTAATTGTTGATATGACATGGTATGTCATAAGTGTCTGTATATTGTCTTCATTATCATTTTGGTTATAAAATAAACAGATTAATCAACAGAATACAGTGTCTGCAAGTTGATGAGTACCTCATATTCCCCTCCATTTTCTTATTGCTATATATATATATATACATATATATATATATATACATATATATATATATATATATATATATATATATATATATGCACACATATATATTTATGTATGTATGTATGTATGTATGTATGCAGTTCCTGTAATGAGCCTATGAATCTTTGAGTTGCATGGGACTGAATAAAACTGTTCTAAATACTGATATATATATTAAAATTCTAGACACAGGCATGGCAAGAAACTTGCTTCCCAACCACGTTTCCAGGTTCAGGGGCACCTTGGGCAGGTGCCTTTTGCTGTATCCTCAGGCCGACCAAAGCCTTGTGAGTGGAAATGGTAGATGGAAACTGAAAGAAGTCCATCATATATACATATATATATTAATGGCTGTGTATGTGTGTGTCTTTATGCTTGTGTTTGTCCCCGCACCACTGCTTGACAATTAATATTGGTGTGTTTACGTCCCCATAACTTAGTGGTTCATCAACAGAGAGCAATAGAAATAAGTACAAGGCTTAAAAAAGTCCTGGGGTCAAATTGTTCAACTAAAATCCTTCAAGGCAGTGCCGAAGCATGGCCACAATTTAATGACTGAAAGAAGAAGAAGAAGAAGAAGAAGAAGAAGAAGAAGAAGAAGAAGAAGAAGAAGAAGAAGAAGAAGAAGAAGAAGAAGAACAACAACAACAACAACAACAACAACAACAACAACAACAGCAGCAGCAGCAGCAGTAGCAGCAGCAGCAGTAGCAGCAAGCAGCAGCAGCAGCTTCCTCCTCCTCCTCCGAAATATATAGAGTATAATGGTAGATAACATTTACATGTTTACACCAATTGTTTCATGAGCAAGTTATTTAAAACTGCTTTCTCAAGGCCGCCTGGTTAACACAGAACATATAGCAAAGCAGTAATGAGGGCATCTAACTGCAAGAGCAATTGCATCAGCTACGCTATCTCATACCATCACAGACAAAAAAAAGAATGATATGTAAAATAATACACATGGTTTACATTTAAATGAAAAGCATTTTATAAAATATTTCAGCTGTGTTTGATTGTAAATGGCAAAGAAAGAGAATTTGTACCAGTCAACATATACAAGTGATTACTGATATTTGAGTAAGAAGATGGAGATTGGTGGTTCTCAGCCAGGTTACATATGGCCCTTGGGGTTCATATGGCTCTTAGGGGTCATATAGGATTTTGTTGTTAAAATTTATATGCAATAAATTGGTTATACTTCTACAAAGCACCAAATATATAAATTTTCTTTTATACAATGATAGGTGCAGGCGTGGCCATGTGGTAAGAAGCTTGCTTCCCAACCACATTGTTCTGGGTTCAGTTCTACTGTGTAGTAATTTGGGAAAGTATCTTCTACTATAGCCTTGGGCCAACCAAAGCCTTGTGAGTGGATTTGGTAGATGAAAACTTAAGGAAGCCCATTGCAATATACGATGGGCTTTATGAATGTGTGTGTGTGTGAGTGTGTGTGTGTGTGTGTGTGTGTGTGTCTTTGTCCCACCCCATCCCTATCACCACTTAACAACCAGTGTTGGAGTGTTTACATCCCTGTAACTTAGCAGTTCAGCAAAAGAGACCAATAGAATAAGTATCACACTTTAAAAAAAATATCCTGGGATCATTTTGTTCGACTAAAAACCCTTCAAGATGGTGCTCCACCATGGCTGCATCAAATGACTGAAACAACTAAAAGAATAAAAAAATAATCCCTAATAATATTTAATTATAAAACTACAGTAAGACCTTTTTATATGTAGGAAATTGTGCTGAAAACTTCCTGGCTTTGGGTTAAAGGAAATATAAGAGGATGATGAGTGATGAGGGAGAAACACAGAGTCAAAGAAACACACATACACTTACATATATACATACATATATATATATATGATTGATTTCTTTCAGTTTCTGTCTACAAAATCCACTCACAAGGCTTTGGTTGGTCTGAGGCTATAGCAGAAGACACATGCGAAGTCACCACACAGTGGTACTGAACCCGGAACCATGTGTTTTGGAACCAAGTTTCTTACCACACAGCCACACCTGCAACTATGTATGTGTGTGTGTGTGTGTGTGTGTGTGTGTGTGTGTGTGTGTGTGCATGTATATATGTGTACATATTACATGTACATCTATATATATACATCTACACATATACATGTATACATATACATCTATACATATACATCTATATATATACATCTATACATATACATCTATATATATACATCTATACATATACATCTATATATATACATTTATACATATACATCTATATACATACATCTATATATATATACATCAATATATATATACATCAATATATATATACATCAATATATATATACATCTATATATATATACATCTATATATATATACATCTATATATATATACATCAATATATATATACATCTATATATATACATCTATATATATACATTTGTGCAGATACATATACATCTATATACATACATGTATATATATACATCTTTATATATATATATATATATATATAAATATATATATATATATAAATATATATATATATATATATATATATATATATATAAATATATATAAATATATATATATATATATATATATAAATATATATAAATATATATATATATATATATATATATATATATATATATATAAATATATATATATATATAAATATATATATATATATATATATAAATATATATATATATATAAATATATATATATATATAAATATATAAATATATATATATATATATATAAATATATAAATATATATATATATATAAATATATATATATATATAAATATATATATATATATAAATATATATATATATATAAATATATATATATATATATATATAAATATATATATATATATAAATATATTATATATATATATATATAAATATATATATATATATAAATATATATATATATATATATATATAAATATATATATATATATATAAA
>NW_028315543.1:0-23000 GCF_046866305.1 Octopus bimaculoides
TTCAATTAACAGAAAACCTATTTCAGAAATCTTGGATAAATAATTCCCATGTTTTCGATGATAACAAATTATTCCGATTTCGCTAAAAACCACACAGCATTTCAAATTTTTAATTTGTTCCTCCCGCTCCGCTTTTATCAATGTATACAGGTATTGTGTATATGTATGAAATGTATAGTATATCTGTATGTATGTATGGTGTATTACATTGATTAATAAAGAACCGAAAAAAAAGTCTGTTTATTCAGAGATTCTTTCAAACCAAATCCAAACAAGTTTCCACATATTCCTTCGGTTGCTTCTCACTACATTTCCTGTTTCAAACCTAGCCCGGATTTGCTATATTTTCATTCTACTGGGGCAGTCATTTGCCAGACAACCCCATCGTCTTAAATATTCTTTTCTACTCTAGGCACAAGGCCGAAATTTCGGGGGAGGCGGCTAGTCGATTAGATCAACCCCAGGATGCAACTGGTACTTGTTTTATCGACCCCGAAAGGATGAAAGGCAAAGTCGACTTTGGCGGAATTTGAACTCAGAAAGTAAAGATAGACGAAATAATTGTAAGTATTTCACCAGGAATGTTAATGTTTCTGATGTGTTAGTATCCCTGATAATGAAACAATTGTCTTCTTCTAGGGTGTGGCCTATATGAGGAGATTTGGCTACCATTTCTAGCTTGACGTACGTTAAAACTGTTAACATAATTTTATGGAATCCAGGTAACAGAAAATTAACAGGTAAACTATGGGGGTTTTGTCTGGAGGGGGGATTATCTGTGAGGGTTTTGTCCTAGATGGAGACATAAATCATTTGTGACTTTATTGCAGGTCACCATTTTATGACCAGGAAATCATGGCATGCCTACACAAGTGCCCCTCCATCGATTTTGTTTCTTCGTAACTTTCAGGAATGTTGATGTTCTTGAATGAAATTTACTAGAAATACCTTTAAGAGGCAAAATATCGATGGCTTTACAGACATACGTAATGACACACATCACATATACCTACAGAACTTGGAAATATGCACGCACTCATACACACACATTGTGAAAATGAAGAAGAAACAAATCCGCGTAGTTATAATGTAATGGAAAGTATTGAAAGCGATTTTGTAAAGTATTTGTAAAGCAATGGAGAGACAGGATTAAAGAAATTCAATTGGGAAGATGTAAAACGAAAACTTACCTCGTAACAGCCCTGAACAAAACTGAAACTTGAATCTTTATTTGATGGTTTTTAAGCTGTTCATTGGTTTAACAATAATCTTGTATGACATCAGTGTTTTTTCCGAGAGAAACACTTCTCCCTCTGACCTCTTTTATACAATTTACTTGTACGAAAACTTTGTGATGAAACTTTATTATTATTTACAAGACAACATGAAGAAAACTTTTCAAAAGAAGAAAAACCTGAAATAGTTTTAATCGGAAATGAAGGTGAATGTAGATAGAATTTATTTGGTTGGCATGTTTTTTTTTTCCACAAACCTTCAGAGTGTGTGTACACATACACGCACGCATGCATGTATGCATGCACACTCACTCACTCACACACACACACACACACACATACATGCATATATATACATTGGTAGCAGATAGCATTTTCCCACAAGTCCCCTGCCTGTTATTCTCTCCTGTTACACTAGGAAATTTAGATCTTTTCGAAGCATCCATGGGTCAAACACGTGATACAGAGGAGAAATCCTTTGTATAGTTTCACATAATTTAGTTAGGAATAATATATATATATATATATATATATATATATATATATATATATATATATATATATATATATATATATATATATATATATATATATATATATATATATATATATGCTCAACCAAATCGGTTTTCCTTCTCTTTGGTCAGTGGATGCTCACCCAAAGGGCGTCTAACTTTCTAATTTCAAGGTGCGACAACACAAACCTTACTCTTTCTATCTACCCTTATTCTATTAGCCTGTCCTTCTCTAGTAGTCACTCACAGATGAAGATAACTACCATACACGATGGACCATAACGGTTAATGACCAGTGTATACAAACAATCCTACATTGTAACCAGAGTAATAATCATATAGATAAAATAGCCATCCAAACAAACAATTAATGTTGTTCTTCTTCACTCATTTATTTGACTCATATCATTACAAAACCTGACTGTTGTAATTGGTGAGTTCACACACACATACGCACATACATACAAATACACACATACATACCATACATACATAACATACAGACATGCACACACACACACATACATACACACACATACATATACACATGCATACACACTCATATATACATGCATACATATGTATGTATGTCATTGCTCAGTTTTATTTCAAGATTTCTTGCCAATAGAGAAAGAGCTGGTTTCTAACCTAGATCCAAGTTTCCTTCATTGCAATTACAACATCAACAATGTATTTTGTTTGTATGTATGTATGTATGTATGCATGCATGAATAAGTATGTATGTATGAGTGTGTATGCATGTGTATGTATGTATGCATGTATGTATGTGTATGCGTGTGTATGTATGTATGTAAGTATGTGTGTATGTATGTATGTATGTATGTATGTATGTATGTATGTATGTGTATGCAAGTATATTTGTATGTATGTAAGTTTTGTTCACGTTCCTCTTCAGCAAGTTCAAACCAGTTGCTAATGAAGCGACAAGACTCTCAGATGGTAAATCACTGGAATGTGTTACAAATCTTCACTATGCCATTCAGAGATCAGATTTTGGAGTTCTCTTTTGATCTTTCTTCGAAAAAGCCTAGCATTTCTAGGTGTTTGTGTAAGTTTGTAAGCACATAGCCTAATGCACCTATGATGATAGGTACAAACGAGAACTTGTAGTCATGGTAGAAGCAGTAAAGAAATTGTTTTCCAAAGTCCTACAGCATGATGATCAGACTTGAAGTGTATCGGATTGCCAGACAGTGTGTCAGAGGAAAGCAGGATATTGTGGGAAAGAACTGTGAGTGGATGGATAATGGTATGCTTGCACTCAAAGACGTGGGCAAGAAAGAAGGATGGAAAAGTTACTATGCCAAACTGTTGAATGTAGAGAACGAATGGGATAAAGGGAGTCTCCCTCATGTGATCCCAACAGATGGACCGGCTATCCTAGTGGACAGCGATATGGTAGAGACGGCAATTAAAAACATGAAAACATGGGAAAGCCCCAGGTTCACCCAGAATCACAGCAGAGATGCTCAAAATATCCGGTAAGGCAGGTTATGGGCTTGTCACCCACATAGTTAATTAGGTCGTTAAGGAAGGTGTAATACCCAGTGACTGGCATAGCAGCATAATCGTAAGCTGCTACAAGGATAGATAGAAGTAATTACAGAGGCATCAACTCCTGGGCCAGGTGAGGAAAATTACATAGAGAGTTGTGGCACAGAATTTGGCTAGACCAAATGCAGTTCAGCTTTATCCAATGAAGAACCACTTCTGATGCTATTTTCATAATCAGGCAATTGCAAGAGAAGTACTTAGCTAAGAATAAAACATTATAATTGGTATTTGTTAATCTAGAGGAATCTTTTGATAGAGTGCCCCGCTGTGTGACATGGCGGGCTCTGAGGAGGATAGGGATAGACAAGTGACTGGTGAAAGCTGTACAGGCCATATACAAAGACGCTGTCAGTAAGGTAGAGTTAACCACAAGTACAGGGAAGAATTAGGTGTATAGGTAGGAGTTCATCAAGGCTCAGTCCTTAGTTCCCTCCTTTTCATTATTGTCCTCCAGGTCACCTAGGTAGGTAGACCTGTACAATATGTAGTAAAAATGTATGGAGGAAACTCTCTATGGTGTATCCAGTGAAAGCTATGGTCACACAAGGGGTGCAGTAGGTTAATTGGAAGGTTTTCGTATATGGAAGATGCACAGGGTCCATCAAAACATTAGAGACCTGGAAAACTGAGATTCTCAAATGCCCTGGTGGCACATTAGGGGTAGTAGATGATTTCTGAGACCTAGGGGACCAAATTAATAATAGGGGAAGATGCACACAAAGTGCAATAGCTAGAATAAGAATAGGATGGGAGAAATTCAGAGAGCTGTTACTTTTGCTGGTTACGAAAGGTTTCAAAGAAAGATTGTATGATGCATGTCTACAGACAACAATTCTACATGGTAATGAAATGTGGGCCCTGAATGAAGAGGTTAGAGAGGAATGAGGCTAGTATGCTCTGTCAGGTGTGTAATGTAAGCGTACATTTTCTACAGAATGCCAGTGTTCTGAGAGAGAAGTTAGGCATAAGAGGAATTGTTTGCTGTGTGTAACATGGAAGACTGTGCTGGTTAGGTCATGTGGTGTGGGTTGATGCCGACAGCACCATAGAGAAGTGCATTTCTCTCAGAGAGGATGGAACACGTGGAGGACCCAGGAAGATATGGAATGAAGTGCTGAACAATCTCAGGATGCTGAACCTTTCAGGTGAGATGACGAATGACTGAGATACCTGGCACCTGGCCTTAGTCAAAAGACTACTACCTTGTAACAGAAGTTTTAGGACCAATCCTTCTGCGGCAATTGCAGGGGTACTATGTGAAAGCGCTCACATGGTACCACTTAAAAGTGCCCATGTCATGATATGTAAAAGTGCCCATTCGACAATACGTAAAAGCACCAGTCCAATGCCATGTAAAGCGTCCATGCATTGTCACGTAAAGCGTTTGTATGGTGTTACTTAAAAGCACCATTGTGGTGTCACCTAAAAGAGCCCGTGTGGTGTCAGGTAAAAGCTTCCATGTGGGGCCAGAGGTAAAAGCATTCAGCAGATTCTGCAAAGTGTTAGGAAGGACATCCAGTCATAGAAACCAAGTCAAATCAGACTGGAGCCTGGTGCAGCTCACTCCCCTGCTTGCGAGCTCTGGTCACACTCCAATGATTGCCAACATGTACAACTGACGTTAAAGGATGTTGATTCAATACTTAGAAAACCAACCCCAATACCAATCCACTGACCTCTTTAGAGAGCTTTGCCACAAAATAGGCCAACAGTAGCAGCAAGACATGCAGGCAAGATCATTCAATCCCATTTCTCAGATTACAAAATGTTGTCAACACAAGGACAACAACAGCCGAGTCATCATGACTATAGAAAGCAGTGAATACAAGGACAAAAATACCAACAGCAGCAACAAGCATAGAAAGAGGAACAGCAATGACAATAGAGAGATCATGGCTAGAGGAGAAAAGGAGGACAGTGAAAATTATAAGAAAGACAACAGGAGCTGTCGGAATCCAGTCACCTCCTTTACACACACCAACAATAGAGAGATCATGGCTAGAGGAGAAAACGAGGACAGTGAAAATTATAAGAAAGACAACAGGAGCTGTCGGAATCCAGTCACCTCCTTTACACACACCAACAATTTCCTTTTCTGCCTACCTCTCTCTCAGAACACTAGCACTCTCTCAAATAAGTACACTAACATTACACATCCAGTGGAGCATACTAACCTCATTCTTTTCTAACCTTCACATGTCCTCTGCATTCAGGGATCACGTCTCACTACCGTGTGGAGTAATTATCTCTCTCTAAGGCACACAAGTGCTAGGGACATAAAGAAGCACCCAGTAAAGCAGATATTGAAGTGCAATGCAGTCCTTGCAGCAGTTGGATCCTATCAAACATAGCAGCCTGGAGAAAGGACGCAAAATAACGACGATGACAAGAAGATCATGGTGATATATAACCAAGGAAGTTAGAAGCTGATGCAGAACCACACAGCTCTGATTGCACTGCTATCCAGGGCAGAAACAACTGTAAGCCAATGAAGTTTATTTAGTAATTAGTCTTCCTTTTATATATATATATATATATATATATATATATATATATATATATATATATATATATATATATATAAAATTAAGTGGGGAATGGAGAAACAAACACAAGAAGAAGCAAGTCAATTGGGCTAGTTAGCCATTGATTTGATTATGTGGAGATTGTATAATGATTCATTATTTACGATCGTTTCGATGTGCCAATTTGATTCGCAGATCTCTTCAGAATTTTGAGAAGTATGTTAAAGTTCATGGTGTGAGAGATGCAGGAATAACAGTTAGTGGATATAGTATTGCATATAGTGGTATAAGAATAGAGTTAGGTAAAGTTAGTCTTGCATTTTAGCTGAAGTTGTGTTAGTAGTCTTTCTGCGAAGGAGAGGTAGGGTGGGTGCTGTTCAAGCTCGTAGTTCCAATTTTGGTCAAACGCATTCCGCACGTGTTTATTTTTAAAATTCAAGCGTGTCTTTGTTTTTTAGCACTATCGGTGTTAGTAAAGGGGAGTAACTCTAAGTTTTGGTGAAGAGGGAGCTAACTCTGACCTTATTAATATTTAATTATACTTAGAAAAGGAAAATTCTTTTTTATAAATTCAACTATACTTAGAAAATGAAAATTTTGTAGTGTGTAGACAAATTTGGTTATTTTTGTATCGCTTGTTTAAAAGATGTTTTGTAGTCGTTAGGATTTTCAGGCGTTCAGTTAGACAGATGTCACAACGTTTGTTAGTTGGGTTATAAAAATTTGTTGCTTTTAGTATATGCCATTTTAGTTTGTATTCTATCTTATTGTCCTTATTGTCCTGATGAATTTGGCTTTTCTCTATTTTTAAAGCTAGATTGGTGTTCGTTGTATCTGAGGCATATTTGGTTTTTCGTGGCGCCAATATAAGATCTACTGTGGCCGTAAGTGTGTACGGCGCATTGGTAAACTTCATTTTCGGTCTTACATCTATTGGAGAAATTGCATTTATTCCTATCTCTACAGCTACATAAATTATAAGGGGTGTCTATGTCTGTGTGTTGTTGTGTGGCTCTATTGTTTTTTTTTTTCGTGTGTCTCTGCTAACAAGGGGTGTTGGATTAGGGTTGGGGTTTGTTCTATTAGTTGGACGGTTGTTAGTTTGGTTGTTCGTGGTCTTTCTAGCTGTATAGAATGCGTCTAATTTTTTATTATTAATAGATGCTAAGATGGTAGCAAAGTTACACGTCAGGCTGTGGCCTATTCTGATTTTGTTCTTAAATATTGCTGCGTATTTATTATTTATATTTAGTTGTTTATCTTTTATGTTCATTAATGACGAACTATGTTAGATTTGAGGTTCATGGTGTAGGGGATAATTAGCCAGATCGTATCCCTATTGTTCTTATTGTTATTACGGCTATGTCTGGTATAGAACCTGCCATCATAGCTGGGAAGGCTAGTGAATTTGTCTTTATGGCTATCTAATTTATTTCTATAGTTAGGTTTATTTTTAATATGTGTCTTATCGGTGTTAGCTGTGTTAGTATTGTTTGGTTTTTGTGGGCCCGGGGTATGGTTTATTTTAGTCCGCTGGGTCTCGCTGTTATTAATAATAAACTTATCTTTGTATGGCTTAACATTGATTATGTTCTGCTTGTTATTGTATTTCTGCTTCGTCATGTTATTAGTCTTATTAATCCTAGTAGTATTGTTGGTATTGGTATTTATGCTGTTGTTGGTATTTTTGGTGTTATATATATATATATATATATATATATATATATATATATATATATATATATATAAAGTGTAGTATATTGCCACTTAAGTGTGGCTGACCCCTAGGGGTGGATGTTACTGTTGCTTTTAGCCCCAGGAGGACATCTCCTCCAGCTGGCTTATCGACACACGACTGTGTCCTGTTTGCCAAGGGAAGTTATCCCTCTCACCACGATCTGCAGCACGAACGGATCCGGATTTCAGGGTTATTTCCCTTCGTCGGCGTTCGATAGCTGCTGACGTGAGAGGGATAACTTCCCTTGGCAAACAGGACACAGTCGTGTGTCGATAAGCCAGCTGGAGGAGATGTCCTCCTGGGGCTAAAAGCAACAGTAACATCCACCCCTAGGGGTCAGCCACACTTAAGTGGCAATATACTACACTTTATCGTGCAGTTACTGTTAATACTTCATTTAGAGAATTAAGATTGCTTGTTTTCACCTTTTCGATATCAGTGAAGAATTTCACTGGAAAAGTAGATATAAGATTGCCAGGTTTTTGTCTCTCTCACCAAGGTCAGCAGCTATCGAACGCCGACGAAGGGAAATAACCCTGAAATCCGGATCCGTTCGTGCTGCAGATCGTGGTGAGAGGGATAACTTCCCTTGGCAAACAGGACACAGTCGTGTGTCGATAAGCCAGCTGGAGGAGATGTCCTCCTGGGGCTAAAAGCAACAGTAACATCCACCCCTAGGGGTCAGCCACACTTAAGTGGCAATATACTACACTTTATCGTGCAGTTACTGTTAATACTTCATTTAGAGAATTAACATTGCTTATATATATATATATATATATATGTGTGTGTGTGTGTGTGTGTGTGTGTGTGTGTGTGTGTGTGTGTGTACTAGCAGAAATACCTGGCATTGCTTGGGGTTAAAATGGCATAGATTTTTATTGTTTTACGTGTTTTGATCATGTGACTACGGTCATGCTGAAGCACCACCTTAAAGTCGAAGAAATCTACCACAGGATTTAATCTTTGTAAGTCTAGTACTTAGTCTATAGGTGTGTTTTGACAAACGGCTAAGTTATGGAGATATAAGCACAGTAACACCGGTTGTTAGTCAATGGTAGAGGTAGAAACACACACACACACATATGCATATATATATATATATATATATATATATATATATATATATATATATATACAGATACATATATATATATATATATATATATATATATATATATATATATATATATATATATATATATATATATATATATATATATATATAATATAAATCCTGTTCTGTGTGTGTGTGTGTGTAAAAGATTATAACAGCCGTATTTTTCAACTGATTTTCTCCAAACTGTGAACATACATTACTTACGTTCTAGGAATGGTTTTAGACTCTTAAAATTCTTTACATAATGAGTAACAGGCTCCTTGGAAGCAGAAAACTCCCGTTCATGGGTTACATTGAGAAAGGGCATAACGCTTTGTGAGTAACTTTCAGAAGTTAATTGTCTTCCTTGCATCCATTGGTCATAAGAAAAAGTTAAAATATTGCTTTTTATATTACATTCATGTCTTTGAAAGTTTTTAGAAATATTTACTTCTACTTTTCTAATATTAGTGATCTATCTATATCTCTCTATCCATCTCTATATCTCTGTCTATCTCTCTGTATTTATCTGTTTATATCTTATCTATCTATCTACATCTATCTTATTTGTCTAACTAGCTAGCTCTCTCTCTCTCTCTCTCTTTCTCTCTCTCTCTATCAATCTCTCTCTCTCTCTCTCTATCTCTCTATCTCTCTCTCTTCTCTATATCTCACTCACTATCCATTGTTTTCGCTTTTGGTTTTCAGACACTAGTTTTTTCACTCTAAGTTTTCAATCGCTATTTACAAACATCAAGTACAAATTACTGACAGAAAGAAGTTCACAATTGCTGATGAAAGTAATTTTATACATAATTTACTGACAGAAGTAACTTCATAAATTTCACTTCAATCCATACACTTCATAAAATTTGCCTACCAATTTCCTATTTACTTATGCAACGTTTTGTGATCTTTTTGTTATTTGTTGTTTTTTGACGGAATTACTGATTAAAGTAAGTTCATAATATATTGACAGAAGTAACTTCAAAAATTTCACTTAACTCCATACATTCACTTAATTTCGCTAAAAATTTCTTAACTACTTTTGCAAAAGTTTTGTGGTTCCAGTTGATCCGATCAACGAAACAGCCTGATCTTGAAATCAACGTGCAAGTGGCCGAGGACTTCACAGACACACATACCCTTAATGTAGTTCTCAGGCGCTCTTCATTTTTGCCAGCTGAGTGGACTGGAGCAACATAAAATAAGGTGTCTTGCTCAAGGAGAACGCGCTGCCGGGATTCGAACTCAAGACCTTACGATCGTGAGCCGGATACCTCAAGCACGAAGTCCTATGGTACATAAACATATATAATACATATGTAGCATGGTTACGACAAACACTTGGTGTCAGTTTTTCATTCAACTACTATCGTAGTTGAATAATATTCTTAACAGAGCTCTTTTGTCGCAGTCGGCGCCTTCCAAACTGTCTCACTAATTCAGTTTTAATCGAAATCAAATTTTGTTTGAATTATGTTTGAGCAGTGATAAGCTATGTATTTATACATAAAATACTTGAAATATGGTGCAATGGAACAAAAGTTAAGAGAAAAAGTATATAGACCAAACTGGTTGACTGACGGGTTGTAACGCCTGATATCGACATTTTGAGTCCACACCATTCTTTTAATTTTGATTAAGAATTATTATTTCTCAAAAATAACCCCCAATTGTTTTCCCCCAAAATTCCTATGTCCTCAGAATCTATATAGTCCGAGGTATATTTGTAGAGAATTTCATTTAAAAATATCCATTTTCTTGAAAGTTAAGACGAATTGAAGTGGACTCTGGTGAATTTTTCACAATTCCTCATCCCACCCCTCCCTAAAACACTTTCCCCATAACATTTTGTATATTCGGAATCTACATGATATAACATATATTTATAGAAATTTTCATTTAAAAATATCCATTTTCCTGAAAGTTATGATCATCCAAAGTCGGTCGGGCATAAATCTGTAGTTATGCCCACTACTCATATTTGGAATAAACTATTTCTTAGGCGCACACACAACAGATAAAAGACAAAACAAATCGATACGAAGAGTTCTAATATTTATTTTCATTAGTCTTAAATTATTTTTTATAAAAAAGAAGTTTTTTTTTGTTTAGTATGATTTTTTAAAGTCCATTTTTGAATAAATTATTTTGATAACAAGATTATTTAATAAAATATTTTTATTTTTTTGATTTTGATTTTGTCTCTATGAGCAGTACTGGATCATGTAGTAGGACATTCGAAAAAAAAAAAAAAGGCATATGACAAAAATTCAAATATTTTAAGACAATTTTCACTATTTTTAAATTTTCGAACACGGAGTTAATTTTTTGCATGCTAAAAATGACTTTATTTATTGATTTTATAGTAAATAGAAAATGTGTGGCTTTGTCTCTATGAGCAGTACTAAAAGTCTGTAGTGAGGCTGTTCAGAATAAGACAAATGCTACTTGTAATTATATTCTATTGAATATTAATTTGATTTACTTAAAATAAAGTAATTTTTCATTTGATGGACAGATCAAGAAATTAATTTTTTTTGTAATTAAACACTTTCAAACTTCGGATACTGGTAGAATGTGCCATATAAAACATCTTTTACTCTTAGTGTTGTTGAGAAAAGTTTCTATTTCCGAAGTTATTTCGTGTTAAAGTTGTCGTATTTCGGTAATTTCAACCAATCAATGACGTGTATTCAGCTGAATAAAGATACTGCTGTTATTTGTCAACAACAACAATCGGCGGTGTATATTTCGTTTGTCACTGTTATTTATGACACCGTTCGTGCGTTTGTACTGGTTTTAGCTTTAGGGTTTTATGGTTAGAGTTAGAGTTAGGGTTTTAGGGTTAGTGTTACGGAAAAAAGTGAAAAATAAAGAAATTGGAGGTGGGGGGCAAAAAATTTCAAAATTCCGATTTTTGGCAAAACTTTTCTCAACAACGCTAAGAGTAAAAGATGTTTGATACATTTTCAGATTAACACCCGCACGATTTTCACTACGGTGTTAGGGTGGGAATTCCGTCCCGAACCCTAACCCTAAACCCTAGTGAAAATCATGCGGATGTTAATCTGAAAATTTACCAGATGTTTTATATGACACATTCTACCAGTATCCGAAGTTTGAAAGTGTTTAGTTTAGTTACAAAAAATTAATTTCTCGATCTGTCCATCTAAAGGAAAGATCCCGTTTTGGTAAATTTTCAGATTAACACCCGCACGATCTTCACTAGGGTGTTAGGGTTAGGGTTTTAGGGTCAGGGTTAGGGTTTAGGGTTACGGTTAGGGACGGAATTCCCTAACCCTAACCCTAAAACCCTAACCCTAACACCCGAGTGAAAATCGTGCGGGTGTTAATCTGAAAATTTACCCCCATTTTTATGATTAAAATATGAAGAAACAGAAAAGAAAAGAAATAAGAAACGAAATGGAATAAAGTATGTGGGAGGGGGTAAAGCAGTGGAAGGTTGAGGGGAGGGGCAGTGGGCCACATCCTAGAACAAGTTGGGTGCTTACATTTTGTTTTGTCGAAGGTTTTTCATTTTTTAATGAATTCTCTTCAAATTTCTCACACTGATGTTGTGTAGAACGCTGACGATGAAAATCGCATTTATCCCACCCCCTCCAAAAAATTAATTATAAAGAGATTAGAAGCATCCAAAGATACATAATTTAGCCAATATGGATAAACAACGATACACTGGAGTTGCCATGGTAACAGACAGTTTCGACTTCCGCTTGTGAGGACAATAAACTTATTTCATTGGCTAAAATTACATGACTTCAACTGCTTCTAACTTCTTTACTATTGATTTTTCAAAAAAAAAAAACAACATAATTTTAATAATTAGCTTATATAACTATATCAGTGTTAGAAATTTGAAAACAATTATTTGAAAATTGAAGAATTTTCAAGGAAACGAAAATGTTCCGGAAACTATAAAGTGTGTGTAATTTCAATATTCACTGCCGAGTTGACATTTCTCCCTTAACAACAACATTGTTGATGTAATGGCGACCACTACTCGCAGGATTAATTTTATTGCCTAAAACATCTTTACTGTGAGTTATTTGGTCCCAATGCTCAAGTTTGTTAAAAATTTAGGGAAGTTTTCACCTTCTGGAGGAAAATTGTCGAGAAAGAGATCTGACAGTGTCTGTTTAGACAATGAAAGTAGTAATTTGTCATCGAATGCGCTCACCGATGGTATCTATATTGTTCGGGACAAGGAATTGGGAAAATTACACAAAGCTGCTTGGTATGGACAACTGGAAAAAGTTAAAGCTCTCGCCAGAAGAGATCCCAGTCCGCTGGATAAATGCCACAGGTTTCTTAACTACTTTTATTTTCAATAAATTCTTTAATGTTTTCCTTCAAATTAGTTACAAATTCCCAACTTGGCGCCTCTGAAAGAATATTTCCACGAAGTTTTGTGTACTTCGAGACGTTATTCTAGTCTTTTAAAACTTTTATATTTCTCAAGTTTCGTTCTTCTCCTTGAAAAACTTTTTTTTCGGATTCCTGTTTTAGATATTGGAGATTACGAATGTACAAAAAAAAAATTATTATTTCACACTTAACTTCTCCCAATTTAAATTTTTGATTTTGTTTACTTTAAATAGATTGTAGCGAATTGAACGAAACATGCAAATCGAAATTAAATACAAAAACATTAAAGTGAAAATAATTAGCGTTTTACTTGTGTTTGCCATAAATAATCGTAAATAATAATTTAATGTAAATTAAATTTGCACTATTTTATGAGTAACAAACATTAGTGTTTAATAATTTAGTGTCATAAATTTTAATAAGGAGCTCAAATTTCACACCTCCCCCAATTTTAAATTTTGAACTTTTTCATTCATTTATTTATCTGCTTATTTATCTCTGTCCGTTTATTTATAAAATATATTTGTCAACTAAATATGGCGATCCTATGGAAGACGGTGTTACCCTTGTTTTTAGCCCCAGGTAGACATTCATATCTATCTATATCCATCTCTTCATACACCTATCTTTATGCTTATTGAATTTAAAATTTTGAAAACGTGGTTTCTTGCATATTCGGAATCTCCGTAATCGAAAACATAAGGAAAGAAAAATTTCGAAAAAGTTCAAAATTTTTAAGGGCTGATGGTGGTGGAGTTAATTTTTTTCTTTTCTTTTTGCTTATTCGTAATCTCTGAAACGTAGGGATCCGAAAAAAAATTTTTTGGACAAAATGCATTTTTCAAGGAGAGGTGCGAAATGCATAAAAAAAATTGTTTCCTTTTGTATCACAAAATTATTAAAAACTTTATTTTGTATGAAATAATTTTTAGAATTTAAAATTTCTTTTAAAGAATCTATTGAGAGGCTTTGGTCAAATTTCCTGTAGGTTGTTGTTGTTTATCTCGATATCAGGTTTGTTCAACCGTGACTACCCAGGCATTGTATCTATGACCACATTATTCCATTTAAGACAGTACGTTTTGAGAGAGATTTGACTACTATTTTTAACAAATCGAGTTCCTCTCTGTCACCGGCTTCTTTTCCATAAGTTGCTGTTTGACTACAGGTTAGCTCTGATTAACTAGAGTTGTTCTATTCAGGACTCTCCTACTGGTTTTTCAGCCGTAGTGTAACCAGGACTACGCTATCCATTGTGTCCCACCTTTTTAAAGCCAGTTCATGTAATCGAAAATTTGGCTGCTGTTTCTAAGAATTCCAGTGACCACGTGGAGGTCTCCTTGTTGACCAAACTTTGCCATTTCAGTTATTCTTACTTATTTCTATTAAGTGTTGTTGTTACTGTTTAACCCTAGGTGGGGTTTTGTCCAGCAGACTCGGGATCAATTATTTTTTTAGTTACTGAATCTGAAGGGAAGGGTGGTGCTCATGATTTTCCCAGAGCTTCTTTTTATCAGTGAGATCGATGCCATTAATGTTCCAGCTGCAGGAAGGGAATTCCAGAGAGCTGACATATTGGGAAGGAAGGACATATTGTATTGTAGGCTGCATGTCTGCTTTGTGAAGAATCGATTCTGATTGGGGGTTAGAAATAGCAACCAAATCTTCCTCAAATCACATCCTATTATATTTAAAAGAAATGATATATCGAATATTGTAGTCCTAAATAGTGGTCATGGCTGGACTACCTTTGATTATAGGTCTTTCACTGAACCACTAAGCTACTAGGACATAAACCAACCAACGATGGTGGTGGTGGAAGGGACACTAAACATGAAGACACATGCATGTATATACATTTGTGTGTGTGTGTCTTTGTATTTGGTGTCCCACCCCATCGCCACTACTTGACAACCAGTGTTGGTTTGTTTACGTCCTAGTAGCTTAGTGGCTCAGCAAAAGAGAATGATAGTATAAAACTTAAAGATTAAGTTCTGATTTGTTTGACTAAAGCATTCAAGGCCCCAGTATGGCCACAGTCCAGTAACTGAAACAGTATAAGATTAAAAAAATAAATAAATAGAAAAAAAAACTGAGTTTAACCTTTTTCTTACCATATTTCTGTTGAGATGATCTGTGTTTCTTTCAATTACTTTAAATATAACAAAGAATTTAGTAAAATAACTTCGAGTGAAAAGCAGATTGTATGATGCCTGTGTACATACAGCTATGTAACATGACAGCGAAACATGGGCTTTGACTACAGGGAACTTGCAAAGGCTTCAAAGAAATGAAGCTAGTATTCTTCATTGGATGGGTAATGTCAGAATGCATGTATGACAATGTGTAAATGATTTAAGCGGTAAATTGGGTATAAGAAGCATCAGATGTGGTGTGCAAAGAGAGAAGGCTGCATTGGTTTGGTCATGTGATGTGTATGGATGGGGACACAAGTGTTGAGCTCTAATTGTAGAAGGGGTAGACCCAAGAAGATGTGGGACAAAGTGGTGAGATCTTCGGACACTGGGCCTCACTGAGGAAATGCCTTCAGGAGGTTTGGCGATTTGCTGTACTTGATAAGACAGTTCAAGCTAGGTAAAATTGCTGTCTTCCATACCTGCAGGTTTGTCCTTTCAGCTGCCGGTGCCACTTAAAAGACACCTGTGCATGTGGCACATAAAAAGTACCCAGCACATTCTTCTATGTTGCTGGCATTAGAAAGGGCCTCCAGCCATAGGAACCATGCCACAACAAACAGTTGGAGTTTGGACAGCTTCCTACTGGCCAGCTCCATGTCAAACTGTCCAACCCATGCCAGCAGAGAGAGTGGATGTGAAAGGATGATGACACAACAGGCTTCTCTCAGTTTTCGCCTACCAAATTGACTAGCATGGCTTTTTGTCCGTCTGATGCTATACTAAAAGAAACTTGCCCAAGGTGCCACGCAGTGGAGCTGAAGTTGAAACCATGTGGCTGGGAAGCAGACTTCTTTTCACACAACCCCTCCTGCTTGTGTGCGGGTGTGTGTGCCTTATATCCACACACTGTCACCCCTTAAGAGACTCTCCCATGGCTGCTACTCCATGTTGTTTAATAGACACTGCTATGTCTATACTCTGTTCATTAATATAGATTCCCATTTTCTTTTCCCTGCCTTATCTTTACCCTCTGTTCTTTAAGAGACCCTACCCTAACCTTCACCCTGGAAAGACAGAATCCAAGGCACATTCTTGCTTTGTTGCTTTGCAACTCTTTTCATTTGATTTCCTGACCAACAGACAATTAATTCCCTATTGAACATTCTATCATTCAATTTTAGTGTTTTATTTGTTGTAGAACGCCATTGCATTTGGCATGTTGTCAAGGACATGCTGCCATTGTCCAAGAACTTTTGGCATGGAATGCTCGCACCAGCATTAGTGATAAAGAAGGTAAAACACCATTTATGAAGGTAATTGTCTCTGGAGATTTTCTTTCATTTTTTTTTGCTTTTATAAAAAACTAATTCCATAAACATTGGTCGTTATTTCCAATCTTTCCGTAGAAATTCTTGATCTCAATAATTCTTCATAGCTAATATTATTGATTACTTTAATCATTTCCCAATGTCACCATCCAACCCATGCAAACATGGAAGACAGATGGTAAGTGATGATGAGGATGATGATGGTTATGCTAGTAATTACATGTTTAAAGCGGCAAACAAAGTATGAAATATGCAAACTGGTCTGGAATGTTCATTGTCATCGTTTAATGTCTGCTTTCCATTCTGGCATGGGTTGGACGGTTTGACTGAAAACTTGTAAGCCTGGTAGTTTACTTTAACCTGTAATACTTGTGGGTTTATAAACTGTATTTGGATTGTTGACACTGATGGCGACTGGGGTTGAAACATGCATGAACAGCTGTTCTCTCTTTTTCTGGCTGCAAACTTGATGTGTACAGCTATGGCTTATACTCATTATAACACACTATTCTATGTACTAATTCTATATATACATGATATGTACATGATATAAAAGCACAGGTGCTTTTTACTTGCTGTGCTGTTGCCATGTTATAAGTACTTATGCTGGCACCACATAAAAATGCTTCCATGCTGATGTCACATAAAAAAGAACTCTGCAAAGTGGTTGGATATCCAGTCATAGAAATTATGCCAGAACAGCCCTCTGGCTTACCAGCTCCTGTCAGCATGGAAGACAGATGTTAAACGATGATAATGAAGATATTGTACATTATTGGTGAGATTGTTGAAATGCTTGAAGAGAGGTGTGTTGCGTTCAAGAAGTAAAGTGGAGGGGAGCTTCAGCCAGGTTCCTCATGGGCAAGAAATATAGGTACGGAATCTTCTGGGAAGCTAACAGCATCAGGGTAGGGTATATGGGCATACCTCTAGCAGAGAAATGGGTGGATAAGGTAATTGAGGTAGTCAGAATGTGCGATGGAGTACTTAAGCTTTGGCTAGTTTTGCAGAGTATTACAGCAACAATTATCTCTGCCTGTGTCCCTCAAGCAGGTCTGCTAAATGAACAAAAGGACTGCTTGTATGATATTCTTTTGCAAGCTACCTCAAAGACAAATGACAATCACCTCATCTTTGTGGTTGGTAATTTCAATAGACGTGTTGGGTAGCAGCCAGGTATCTTCCATAGTATGCATGAGTCCCATGGCATTGATTCCTGAAATGAAGAAGGAACAAGGCTGCTGGAGTTCTGTGATGCAAATAACCTATTGATCTGCAACACCAACTTCAGGAAGCCAGCCAATCACCTGATAACCTATCAATCAAGTGACTACACTAGCCTGATTGATTTCATTCTCACCAGACAGCGAGATGTATGGTTGCTCATAAATGCAAAGACCTTCCTTGGTGAAGAATGTATTCGCCAGCATAGACTAGTCATTAGTGATTTTAGATTCTAAGCCAAGAATTAAACCAATCTGGAAAAGAAGGATTTGGTATCTTAAGGATCCTTCTTGTGGTCAGAGATTGAGGGACATCCTGATTGAGTAATTTGATGAAAGGGAAGAGGAGCTACAGACTTGTGACATAGAGGGCAACTGGGACTTCTTGTGGACAGCTTGCTAAATGCTACATGCCAAATCTGCAGTTGGTGCAAAGTCCCAACCAAACCTAGGGGAACATGGGAGTGGAATAATATTGTAGAAAAAGAAACAGGACTGGAAGAGTTAGCAGGGAACTATATCTAGTTGCTAAGAGGGAGACTAGAAGACAGATATACTTAGTCAGGGGAGAAACAGAAAGAGGGAAGTTTGCCAATGTTCTGCAGCATGAGGACCTGGGGCCTTTAGGTGTTTCAGATTGTGAGACTGTGTGTCAGAGAGAATTGTGATGTGGTAGGAGAGAAGTGTGTTTGCATGGATGACGGGTCACTTGCATTTAATGATTCTGCAAAGAAGGAGGGTTGAAAGTGCTACTATAAAAAGTTGATAAAGCAATTAAGGATATGAAGACGGGGAAATGCCCCCTGGTCTATCAGGGGGCACTGCTAAGATGCTTGAAATATTTGGTTGAGTACGATACAGTCTAGTCACCTATAGAGTTGATCAGGTTTTTTACGAGGGAGTTACAGCCAACGATTGGTGTAGCAGCATTATAGTCAGCTGCTGCAAAGGCAAAGGTGATGCCTGAGACAGGAATAATTACAGGGTATCAAATTGCTGGACCAGGTGATGAACGTTTCAGAAAGGGTCATAACTCAATTAGGAAGTGAGTTAGTCTAGATGAGATGCAGTTTGGATTTGTGCCAGGAAAAAAGCACCACTGATGCTATCTTCCTGGTGAGACAACTGCAGGAGAAGTACTTGGCCAAAAATAAACTCCTCTACTTTTTGACATGGAGAAAGCCTTTGACAGGGTTGCCCACTCCCTTATCTGGTAGGCAATGTGGAAGCTAGGGATAGATAAGTAGTTGGTGAAAACTGTACAATCTATGTACAGGGAAGCTGTCAGTAAGGTGAAAATCACCAATGAGTATAGCAAGAAAGTTAGTGTACAAAGTAGGAGTCCACCAGGGATCAGTTCTCAGCCCCACTCTTGTTTATCATGGTCCTCCAAGCTATAACAGAAGAATTTAAGGCTGGCTGCTCTAGGGAGCTCCTCTATGCTGATGACCTTGTTCTTATTGCTGAATCACTACCAGAACTAGAGAAGAAATTCAGGTGTGGAAGCATGAACAGAAATCAAAGGGAGTTAGTTAATTTAGCAAAGACCAAAACCCCAATAAATAGGAGAGCAGACAAATCACTGATCCCTTCAGGGTGATGGCCCTGCTTGATGCGTAGGAAAGGTATTGGGAGAAACTCCATACGATGTACCAAGTGCAAGCTATGGACAGGTAAGAGGTGCAGCAGTATCACTGAGTGACTAACAGAGACAGCAGTCTTTACATGTGGCAGATGTGCAGCTACATTAAACACATGGAATTTTTAAAAAAATAGCCTCCCTCAAATGTCAGGGGAGATCCTTAGAAGTAGTAGAGAGTTTCTGTTACTTAGGTGACCAAGTTAGCAGAGGTGGAGGTTGTTCTGAAAGCATAACTGCTGGAATAAGAACAGGCTGGGCAGAGCTCAGAGAGTTACTACCTCTGTTGTTAAAGAAGAGCCTTTCCCTCAGAGTGAAAGGCAGATTGTATGATGCCAGTGTATGAACAGCTATGCTACATGGCAATGAGACATGGGCTGTGACTACTGAGGACATGTGAAGGTCTGAAAGAAATGAAGCCAGTGTGCTCTGCTGGATGGGTAATGTCAATGTGTATATACAAGAGTGTAAGTGATTTGAAAGAAAAGCTGGGTATACAGGGCATCAAATATAGACAGGTTCATCAAAAAGTCCCAATCTCATATTGTGGAGGGAACATGTGGAAGTAATTGTCCCTGGAAGACGTGGGATGAAGTGTTGAGAAAATATCTTCAGATGTTGGACCTCACAGAGTGGATGACAGGGGACCAATACAGCCGGTGGTTTGCTGTGCTTCAGAAGACATGTCAATCTAAGTAAAATTGTGGTTGTCCTTGCATATAGACATGTCCCCTGCATCCCTCTCTAGCTGATTGATCCTAATCTTGTGGGCTCGTGGATGCCAGGGCCATGTAAAAAGCATCAGTGCTGTTTAAAAAACACCCAGTGCCACTCTGTAAAGTGTTTGGTGTTAGGAAGGGCATCCAGCTCTAGAAACCATGCGAAGATGGACATGGAGCCCAGGCAGCTCTTCCATCATCCAACCCATTCAGCATAGGAAACCAGTATTAAATGATGATGATGATGATGTATATACAGTGAAATGAAGCGCTGCAGTTTAACCCTTTCATTACCAACCTGGCTGAAACCGCCTCTGGCTCTGTAGTACAAATGTCTTGTTTACATAAGTTTTGAATGAAAATCTTCCACCAAACCTTAGTCACAATTTATGTTCCTAACACTAGCTTAATGATAACAAAGTTATTTTACTAAATTC
The DNA here is from genome assembly GCF_046866305.1 of Octopus bimaculoides. Taxonomy (NCBI): domain Eukaryota; kingdom Metazoa; phylum Mollusca; class Cephalopoda; order Octopoda; family Octopodidae; genus Octopus; species Octopus bimaculoides. The sequence continues at coordinate 20,564 of NW_028315543.1, forward strand.
TTTGTTATATCTAAAATTAATTGAAAGAAACACAGAGCATCTCAACAGAAATATGGTAATAGAAGGATTAAAATATATAATAGAGAAACAATTCTTAACCCTTTTGATACCAACTTGCCTGAAACTGCCTCTGGCTCTGAGTATAAATGTCTTGTTTACATAAGTTTTGAATGAAAATCTTCCACCAAACCTTAATCACAATTTATGTTCCTAACACTAGCTGAATGATAACTAAGTTATTTTACTAAATTCTTTGTTATATTTGAAATTAATTGAAAGAAACACAGAGCATCTCAACAGAAATATGGTAATAGAAAGATAAAAATATATAATAGAGAAACAATTCTTAACCCTTTTGATACCAACCTGCCTGAAACCACCCCTGGCTCTGTAGTACAAATGTCTTGTTTACATAAGTTTTGAATGAAAATCTTCCACCAAACCTTAGTCACAATTTATGTTCCTAACACTAGCTTAATGATAACAAAGTTATTTTACTAAATTCTTTGTTATATCTAAAATTAATTGAAAGAAACACAGAGCATCTCAACAGAAATATGGTAATAGAAGGATTAAAATATATAATAGAGAAACAATTCTTAACCCTTTTGATACCAACTTGCCTGAAACTGCCTCTGGCTCTGAGTATAAATGTCTTGTTTACATAAGTTTTGAATGAAAATCTTCCACCAAACCTTAATCACAATTTATGTTCCTAACACTAGCTGAATGATAACTAAGTTATTTTACTAAATTCTTTGTTATATTTGAAATTAATTGAAAGAAACACAGAGCATCTCAACAGAAATATGGTAATAGAAAGATTAAAATATATAATAGAGAAACAATTCTTAACCCTTTTGATACCAACCTGCCTGAAACCACCCCTGGCTCTGTAGTACAAATGTCTTGTTTACATAAGTTTTGAATGAAAATCTTCCACCAAACCTTAGTCACAATTTATGTTCCTAACACTAGCTTAATGATAACAAAGTTATTTTACTAAATTCTTTGTTATATCTAAAATTAATTGAAAGAAACACAGAGCATCTCAACAGAAATATGGTAATAGAAGGATTAAAATATATAATAGAGAAACAATTCTTAACCCTTTTGATACCAACTTGCCTGAAACTGCCTCTGGCTCTGAGTACAAATGTCTTGTTTTCATAAGTTTTGAATGAAAATCTTCCACCAAACCTCAGTCACAATTTATGTTCCTAACACCAGCTTAATGATAACGAAATTATTTTACTAAATTCTTTGTTATATTTAAAATTAGATAAAAGAAACACAGAGCATTTCAACAGAAATACAGTAATGAAAGGGTTAGCAAATTCATTGTAGGGCAATTAATTTTCCTGCTTTCAATGTTTGTTTTCTCTTCAGGCTGTGCAATGTGGCCATTTTGATGTTGTTGAAGTCCTGCTTAGTTACAAGGTGGATGCAGAGGCTCGGGATGGCGATGGAAACACCTGTTTGCACCTTGCCATTCAATATTCTCACCTGGAGATTCTCGATGCTATGCTCAATGCGCGGACAAATGCAAATCTTAAAAATATGGTATGTTTCATTTCGTTTCCCTTTTTGGGTGTTGCAGCCAATGGACTGTGGCCATGCTGGAACACCACACACACATACACATACAATGGGCTTCCATACAGTTTCCTCACATACAGGCATATACATACATATGTACATACATACAGATGGAGATTGGATCCTGGTGCACCTGCTGGCTCTCCAGATCTCAGTCAAACCGTCCAACCCATGCTAGCATGGAAAACGGATGTTAATTGATGATGATGATGATGATACACACATTTCAATACATTAGACATCCCTACATATGGTCCCTTCATTCTGATTTGAACTGTAATGTGGTGTCCCTTAGACAATATTCATTTTATGCCCATCCAGCCTAGTTTTTGCATTAAAAATTTTAAAGGTGGCACGTAAAAAGCACCATTCGAGTGTGGTTGATGCCAGTGCTGCCTGACTGGCACATAAACACTCACTACATTCTCAGAGTGGTTGGCATTAGGAAGGGCATCCAACTGTAGAAACCTTGCCAAATCAGACTGGGGTTTGGTGCAGCCTCCTGGCTTGCCAGTCCTCAGTCAATCTGTCCAACCCATGCCAGCATGGAAAGTGGACGTTAAACAATGATGATGATGTGTTTGTTTATTTTATTGGACAGGCTGGTAAAACACCATTGCACTATGCTGTGATAGAAGACAAGATCAATATTGCTATGTCCCTTCTTCAGAACAGAGCTGATGTAAATAGCATTGACAATGATCACAAGTAAGTAGTTTTGGATTAATTTGTAGAAAGACTTTTTTATTTTTGTTGGTGGATGGTGAAGTGTCTTGATCTCCTGATGCTGATTCAAAGATCACAAGTTCAAACTCTGTTACTGATATTGTATTGTTCA
>NW_028315544.1:0-22772 GCF_046866305.1 Octopus bimaculoides
TATATATATATATATATATATATATATATATATATATATATATATATATATATATATATATTATATATATATATATATATATATAATATATATATATATATATATATATATATGTATTATATATATATATATATATATATATATATATATGTATTATATATATATATATATATATATATATATATATATATGTATTATATATATATATATATATATATATATATATATGTATTATATATATATATATATATATATATATATATATATATATATATGTATTATATATATATATGTATTATATATATATATATATATATATATATATATGTATTATATATATATGTATTATATATATATGTATTATATATATATGTATTATATATATATATATATATATATATTATATATATATGTATTATATATATATGTATTATATATATATATATATATATATATATATATATGTATTATATATATATGTATTATATATATATATATATATATATATATATATATGTATTATATATATATGTATTATATATATATATATATATATATATATATATGTATTATATATATATATGTATTATATATATATATATATATGTATTATATATATATATGTATTATATATATATATATATATGTATTATATATATATATATATATATATATATATATGTATTATATATATATATATGTATTATATATATATATATATATATATATATGTATTTCATATATTTATTTCATATATATATGTATTTCATATATGTATTTCATATATGTATTTCATATATATATATGTGTGTATTTCGTACGTAAGTTCGTCCATACGTAAATTCATCCGTTAGTTCTTTCGTACGTTCGCTCGTTCCTTCATTTCGTTCGTTCGTTCATTCTTTCGTTTGTACGTACTTACTAACGTACATCCGTACGTACGTTTGTTCACTCGTTCTGTCTTGCGTTCGTTCGTACGTAAGTTCGTCCATACGTAAATTCATCCGTTAGTTCTTTCGTACGTTCGCTCGTTCCTTCATTTCGTTTTCGTTCGTTCGTTCGTTCTTTCGTTTGTACGTACTTACTAACGTACATCCGTACGTACGTTTGTTCAATCGTTCTGTCTTGCCTACGTACGTACGTTCGTTCGTTCGTTTGTTGTACGTTCGTTCGTTGCTCTTTCGTTCGATTGTTCTTTCGTTCGTTTTTTCGTACCTACGTTCGTCCGTTCGTTCATTAATTCTTTCGTTGGTTCATTCTTTGGTTAGTTTGTTCGTTCGTACGTATGTACGTATCTACGTTCGTTTGTCCATTCGTACATACGTACTTAGCTACGTATTTACGTACGTACCTACGTACATTCGTTCGTTCGATCGTTCGTTCGATCGTCCGTTCGTACGCACTTATCTACGTATGTTCGTTCGCTCGGTCGTTCGTATGTATGTACGTACGTACGATCGTTCGTTCGTACGTACGTACTTAGGTAATTTAGTTCTTTCGTTCGTTGCTTCGATCGTTCGGTCGTTCGTTGTAACGTTCGTTCGTTCGTTCGTTCATTCGTACGTATGAACGTACGTTCGTTTTTCGTTCTTTCGTTCTTTCAATCGTTCGTTCGCTTGTTCGTACGCACGTACGTATAAACGTTCGTTCGTTCGGTCGTTCGTACGCACGTATGTACGTACGTACGTTCGTCGTTCCTTCGTTAGTCTTTTGTTCGTTCGTTCGTTCGTTCTATCGTACGTACGTACGTTCTTTCGTTCATTCGTTCCTTCTTTCGTTCGTACGTACGTACGTTCATTCGTTAGTTCTTTTGTTCGTTCATTCGTTCGTTCTTTCTTTCGTTCGTACGAACATACGTTCGTTCGTTCGTTCGTACGTACATAGTACGTTCGTTCGTACATACGTACGTATGTACGTACATTCCTTCGTAAGTTCTTTCGTAAGTACGTATGTTCGTAAGTACGTACGTACGTAAGTTCGTTGTTTCGTTCTTTCGTTCGTACGTACGAAAGTAATTTCGGTCGTTCGTTCGTTCGTTCGTTCGTTCGTACGTACGTACGTATAGACGTTCGTTCGTTCTTTCGTGCATTCGTAAATACGTACGTACGTTCGTTTGTTAGTTCATTCGTTCGTTCGTTCGTTCATTCGTATATACGTACGTATGTACGTACGTTCGTTCGTTATTTCGTTCGTAAGAACGAACCTTCCTGCGTTCATTCGTTCGATCGTACATACGTAATAACCTAGGTACGTTTTTTCGTTCGTTCGTACGTACGTACATACGTAAGTTTATTCGTTTGTTCGTTCGTTCGTTTGTTCGTACGTTCGTACATACGTACATTCATCTGTTCGTTCGTTCGTTTGTACGTACGTACTATCGTTCGTTCGTACATACATACGTACGTTCATTCGCTCGTTCGTTCATTCACCCGTACGTACGGACGTACGTAGAAGCATTCGTTCGATTATTCGTTCAGCCGTACGTACGTACGTACGTACATATGTTCATACGTTCATTCGTACGTACTTAGGTACGTTCGTTTCCTCGTTCGTTCGTTCTTTCATTCGTTCTTTTGTTTGTTTGATCGTTCGTTCATTGGTTCGTTCGTACGTACGTACGTACGTTCTTACGTACGTTCGTTCGTTCTTTCGTGCCTACGTACGTACGTTCGTTCACTATTTGGTACGTTCGTTCGTTCGATCGTTCATGAGTACTTATGTACGTAAGTTCGTTTGTTGTTCGTTCATTCGTTTGCTCATTCGTTCGTTATTTTTTGTACCTACCTACGTTCGTTCTTCGTTCGTTCGATCTTTCATTCGTTCGTTAGTTCCTTCGTTCATTCGTACGTACGTTCGTTCGTACTTTCGTTCAAACGAACGTATGTACGTACGTGTTACGAAAGAACGTACGAACAAAGGACCGAACGATCGAAGGAACGTAAGTATGTATGTAAGAACGAACGATCTTACATACGTACATACGATCGAACAGACGTACGTACATAGATAAGTGCGTATGAACGAACGAACGGACGAAAGAAAAAACGTAAATACGTACGTACTTACGAACGAACGTACGTACATAGGTACGTATGTACGAACGAACGAAGTACCTATGTACGTACGAGCGAAAGAATGAACGAACGATCGAACGAACGTACGAAAGTATGTTCGTACGAAAGAAAGAACGAACGAATGAAAGTGCGTACATACGAACTAACGAACAAACGTACGTACGTACGAATGCACAATGAACGAACGAACGATCGAACAAACGAACGTACGCACGTACGTACGGATGACCGAACGTACTTTCGTACGTACGTGCGAATGAACGAACGTTCCAACGAAAGAACGAACGAACTTACGAATGAACGTACGTATATACATACTTATGTATGAACATACGAACGTACGTACGTATGTACGTACTTAAATACATACGAAAGAACGATCGAACGAACGTATGTACGTACGAACAAAAGAAAGAACGAATGAATGAACGAACAAAAGAACGAACGAATGAACGATTGAAAGAACGAAAGTACGTAGGTACGTCCGAACGAACAAACGTACGTACTTTCGTACAAACGAACATATGTACGGACGTATGTACGTACGTATTACGAACGGACGAAGGAATGAACGAACGTATACACGAACGAATGATCGAACGTACGTTAGGAGGAACGAACGAATGAACTAAAGAAAAAAACGAACGAACGAAAAAACTAACGTAGAAACGAACGAACGAACGAACAAACGAACGTACGTTTGTGCGTACGTTCATACGTACAAATGGACGAATGAACGAACGTAATAACGTACCAACGTACGAACGAACGTATGTAAGTACGTATGTACGAACGAACGATCGAAGGAACGAACATACGTAAGTATGTATGTACGAACGAACGAACGAATGAACTAGCGAACGAACGAACGTATGTACGTAAATATGTAACTAAGTACTTATGTACGAATGAACAAACGAACTTACACACGTACATACAAACGAACGTATATACGTACGTAAGTATGTACGAATGAATGAACGAGCGAACGGCCGAAAGTACTTTCGTACGTACGAACGAACGAACGAAACAAAGAACTTACGTACGAACATAGGTACTTACGAACGAACGAACGAAACAACGAACGTACGTACGTACTTACGAACGTACGTACATAGAACGAACGTACCTATGTACGTACGTAAGTACGTACGAACGAACGTCCAAACGTATGTTCCTACGAACGAATGAATGAACGAAAAGAACGAACGAATGAAAGTACGTACGAACTAACGAACAAACGTACGTACATAAGTACTTATGTAGGAACGAACGTATGTACGTACTTAAGTACGTACGAACGAACGAACGAACGAACGAACGTATGTACGTACGAACGAAAGAAAGAACGAATGAATGAACGAGCAAAAGAACGAACGAACAAATGAACGATTGAACGAACGAACAAACGTACGTAATTTCGTACAAACGAACGAACGTATGTACGGACGTATGTACGTACGTATTACGAAAGAACGTACGTCCGAACGAACGAAATGACGAAGGAATGAACGAACTAATAAACGTATGCACGAACGGATGATCGAACGAATAAACGTACGTACGTACATAAGAACGAACGAACGAACGTACGTACATACGTATGTACGAACGAACGAACGAACGTACGTACATACGTATGTACGTACATAGGTACGTAAGTACGAACGACCGAACGAACGTAAGAACGAGCGAGCGAACGAACGAAAGAACGAACAAACGAACGTACGTTTGTGCGTACGTTCATACGTCCGAATGAACTAACGAACGAATGAAAGATCGAACGAACGAAGTACGAACGTACGTATGTACGAACTAACGAACGAAAGTACGTACGTACGTATGTACGAACTAAAGAACGAACGTACGTGCGAATGACCGAACGATCTAACGAACGAACGAAAGAACAAACGAGCGAAACAACGAACGTACGTACGTACTTACGAACGAACCAACGAACGTACGAACGAACGTACGTATGTGCGTACGTAAGTGCGTATGAAAGAACGAATGAACGATCGATGGAACGAATGAACGTACGTACGTACGAAACAACGAACTAAGGAACAAACGTACGTACATACGAATGCACAATGAACGAATGAACGTACGTACGTACGGACGTACGTAATTACTAACGAAAGAACGAACGTTCGTACATACGTACGTACGAACGAACGGACGACCGAACGTACTTTCGTACGTACGAACGAAAGAACGAACGTACGTTTGTGGGTACGTTCAAACGTACTAATGAACGAATGAACGAACGTAAGTACGTACGAATGTACGAACGAACGAACGAACGTACGAACGAAACAACTAACGAACATATGTAAGTACATATGTACGAACGTACGAACGAAAGAACGAACGATCGACCGAACGATCGAAGGATCGAACGAAAGAACGAACGTTCGTAAGTATGTATGTACGAACGAATGATCTTACGTACGTAATTACATACGAACGAACGACCGAATGTACGTACGTACGTACGTACGTACGTAAATAGGTAACTAAGTACTTACGTACGAATGAACAAACGAACTTACATACGAACGAACGAACGGACGAATGTACGTACGTACGTACGAACGACCGAGCGAACCAACGAACAAACGTACGTACGTACAAATGAACGAACGAACGTATGTACGAATGAACGAAGGAACTAACGAACGAATGAAAGATCGAACGAACGAAGAACGAACGTACGTAGGTACGAAAAAAACGAACGAATGAACAAACGATCGAACGAATGAACGTAGGAACGTACGTTATTACGTATGAACGAACGAACGAACTAACAAACGAATGTGCGTACGTACGTACGAATGCACGAAAGAACGAACAAACGCATATACGTACGTACAAACGAACGAACTATATACGAACCTACGTACGTATGTACGACCGAATAAACGAACGAACGACCGAACGCATTTTCGTACGTACGAACGAAAGGACGAACGAACGAAACAACGAAATTACATACATACGAACGAACTAACTAAAGAATGAACCAACGAAAGATCTAACGAACGAACGAAAGAACGTACGTACGTACGGACGAATGAATAATCGAACGAAAGCTTCTACGTTCGGTCATTCGTTCGTTCATTCGTACGTACGTATGTACGTATGTTCGTTCTTTCGTTCATTCGTATGTTCGATCGTTCGTTCGTTCATTGTGCATTCGTACGTACGTACGTTTGTTCGTTAGTTCGTACGTACTTTCATTCGTTCGTTCTTTCTTTCGTTCGTACGAACATACGTTCGTTCGATCGTTCGTTCGTTCTTTCGTTCGTACGCACTCGTTCGTTCGTTCGTACATACGTACGTATGTACGTGCGTTCGTTCATAAGTTCGTTGGTTCGCTCGTAAGTACGTACGTACGTTCGTTGTTTCGTTCGTTCGTTAGTAAGTACCTATGTTCGTAAGTACGTACGTACGTAAGTTCTTTGTTTCGTTCGTTCGTTCTTTCGTTCGTACGTACGAAAGTACTTTCGGTCGTTCGTTCGTTCATTCGTTCGTACATACCTACCTACGTACGTATATACGTTCGTTCGTACGTACGTACGTACGTACGTTCGTTCGTTCGTTCTTTCGTGCATTCGTACGTACGTACTTACGTTCGTTTGTTATTTCGTGCGTTCGTTCATACGTACTAACGTACGTTCCTACGTTCGTTCGTTGTTCGTTCATTCGTTCGTTTTTTTTCGCACCTACGTACGTTCTTTCTTCGTTCGTTCGATCTTTCATTCGTTCGTTTGTTCGTTCTTTCATTCGTACGTATTTTCGTTCGTTCATTTGTACGTACGTACGTACCTTCGTTCGTTCGTTCATTAGTTCGTATGTACGTATGTGTGATAGTTCGTTTGGTCATTCGTACACAATTACTTAGTTACCTATTTACGTACGTACGTTCGTTCATTCGCTAGTTCATTCGGTCGTTCCCTAGTTCATTCGTTCGTTCGTTCGTATGTACGTACGTACGTAAGATCATTTGTTCATACATACATACTTACGTACGTTCGTTCCTTCGTTCGTTCCTTCGATCGTTCGTTCGTACATACGTACTTCCATACGTTTGTTCGTTCGTTCGTTGTTTCGTTCGTTCGTTCATTCGTTCATTGGTACGTATGAACGTACGCACAAACGTACGTACAAACGTACGTTCGTTTGTTCGTTGGTTCGTTCTTTTGTTCGTTCGTTCGTTCGTTCGGTCGTTCGTACGTACGTACGTTCGATCATTCGTTGGTGCATACGTTCATTCGTTCGTTCGTTCGTACGTACGTACGTTCTTTCGTAATACGTACGTACATACGTCCGTACATACGTTCGTTCGCACGTTCGTTTGTACGAAAGTACGAACGTTTTATCGTTCGTACGTACCTACATACGTTCGTTCGTTCTTTTGTTCGTTCATTCATTTGTTCTTTCTTTCTTTCGTACGTTCGTTCGATCGTTCTTTCGTTCGTTCGTACGTATTTATGCACGTACATACGTACGTACGTTCGTTCGTAAGGTCGTTCGTTCTATCGATGCAACGTTCGTTCATTCGTACGTACGTACGAAAGTACGTTCGGTCATTCGTTCGTTCATTCGTTCGAACTTACGTACGTGCGTTCGTTTGTTCGTTCATTCATTGTGCATTCGTACGTACGTACGTTTGTTCATTAGTTCATACGTACGTACGTACGTACATTCATTCGTTCATACTTTTGTTCGTTCATTCGTTCGTTCTTTCTTTCGTACGTTCGTTCGATCGTTCGTTCGTTCTTTCGTTCGTACGTACATAGGTATGTTCGTTCGTTCGTAAATCCGTACCTATGTACGTACGTTCGTGAGTTCGTTGGTTCGTTCGTAAGTTGTTTCACTCGTTTGTTCTTTCGTTCGTTCGTTGGATCGTTCGGTCATTCGTACGTACGTTCGTTCTTTAGTTCGTACATACGTACGTACGTACTTTCGTTCGTTAGTTCGTTCGTTCGTTCATACGTACGAACGTACCTTCCTACGTTCGTTCGTTCGATCGTTCATTAGTGCGTACGTACATACGTACGTACGTTCATTCGTTCATTCGTTCGTTCGTTCATTCGTACATAGTACGTTCGTTAGTTCTTTCGTAAGTACGTACGTATATACGTCTTTTCTTTTGTCCATTCGTTCATTAGTTCGTTCGTTTGTACGTACGTACTTCCATACGTTTGTTCGTTCGTTCGTTGTTTGGTTTATTCATTCGTACGTACGTACTTAGGTACCTATTTACCTACGTACGTACGTACATTCGTTCGTTCGCTCGTTCGTTCATACGCACTTATCTACGTACGTACGTTTGTTCGTTCGCTAGTTCATTCGTTCGTTCATTTGTATGTACGTATGTACGTAAGATCGTTCGTTCTTACATACATACTTACGTACGTTCGTCCTTTCGTTCGGTCCTTTATTCGTACGTTCGAACATACGTATATACATACGTTCATTCGTTCGTTCTTTCGTTCGATGTTTCGTTTGTACTTTCGCTCGTTTCTACATTCGTACCTACTTACTTTCGTTCGTTCGTTCGTTCATTCGTTCATTATGTATGTATGAATGTACATACATACATACGTACGTACGAAAATGCGTTCGGTCGTTCGTTCGTTCATACCTTCGTCCGTTCGTACGGTCTTCCGTAATACGTACGTACATACGTTCGTTCGTACGTTCGTTTGCACGAAAGTACGTACTAACCAACGAACGAACGTACGTACGTACGTACGTACAAATGAACGAACGAACGTACGTACGAATGAACGAAGGAACCAACGAAAGAATGAACTTACGTACATAAATACTCATGAACGAACGAACGTACGTAAGAACGTACGTACGAACGAACCAATGAACGAACGATCGAAGAAACAAAAGAACGAATGAAGGAACGAACGAACGTAATTATGAACGTACGTACGAATGAAAGAACGAACGAGGAAACGAACGTACCTAAGTACGTACGTACGTACGAATGAACGAACGCAAGAACGAACGTAGGAAGGTACGGTCTTACGAACAAAATAACGAACGAACTTACGTACATACATCTGTATGAACGATCGAATGAAAGAACGAACGTACGTACGTACCTACGAATGAAAGAAGCCACGAACGAACGAAAGAACAAACGGACTTATGTACGTACTTACGAACGAACGTACGTACATACGTACGTATGCACGAATGAACGAACAAACGAATTAACGTACGAACGTACGAACGTAGAAAGGTACGTTCGTACATATGAACGAACGAAGGAATAAACACACGAACATACGTACGTATTTACGAATGCATGAACGAACGAACGAACGTACGTACGTAGGTACAAACGAACGAACGCATATACGTACGTACGTACTTATGTACGAACGAATGAACAAACGAACGACCGAAATTACTTTCGTACGTACGAACGAAAGAAGGAACGAACGAAACAACGAAACAACGTACGTACGTACTTACGAACGAATGTACGTATATACGTACGTATGTACGAACGAACGATCGAACGTACGTAAGTACGTACGAACGAACGAACGTACGAACGAAAGAATGAACGAACGAATGAACGAACAAAAGAACGAACGAATGAACGTACCTACGTACGAACGAAAGAACGAACGAAAGAACGATTGAACGAAAGAACGTACGTACGTAAGATGGAACGAACGAACGAACCAAAAAACTAACGAAGGAACGACGAACGTACGTACGTACGTACATATGTATGTACTACATACGTACGTGCGTACGTACGACCGACCGAAGGAACGTATATACGTACGTACGTACGTACGAACAAGCGAACGAACGATTGAAAGAACGAAACAACGAAAAACGAACGTACGTTTGTACGTACCTTCATACGTTCGAATGAACGAACGAACAAAACAACGAACGACCGAACGATCGAAGGAACGAACGAAAGAACTAAATTACCTATGTACGTATGTATGAACGAACGATCGTACGTACGTACGTACATACGAACGACCGAGCGAACGAAGGTACGTACGTAGATAAGTGCGTGCGAACGGACGATCGAACGAACGAATGTACGTACGTACGTACGTATATACGTACCTAAGTACTTATGTACGAATGAACAAACGAACGTAGATACGTACATACGTACGAACGAACGAACTAACCAAAGAATGAACCAATGAAAGAACTAACGAACGTAGGTACGAAAACACGAACGAAAGAACAAATGAACAACGAACGAACGTACGTAAATAAATATGAACGATCGAACGAACAAACGAACGAACGAACGTACGTACGTAGGCACGAAAGGACGAGAGAACAAACGAACGTACGGATGTACGTTAGTAATTACGTACGAATGAAAGAACGAACGAACGAACGAACGTACGTAAGAAGGAACGAACGACTAACGTACGTACGTACGAACCGTACGTACGTAGATAAGTGCGTACGAACGGACGATCGAACGAACGAATGTACGTACGTACGTACGTATATACGTACCTAAGTACTTATGTACGAATGAACAAACGAACGTAGATACGTACATACGTACGAACGAACGAACTAACCAAAGAATGAACCAATGAAAGAACTAACGAACGTAGGTACGAAAACACGAACGGAAGAACAAATGAACAACGAACGAACGTACGTAAATAAATATGAACGATCGAACGAACAAACGAACGAACGAACGTACGTACGTAGGCACGAAAGGACGAGAGAACAAACGAACGTACGGATGTACGTTAGTAATTACGTACGAATGAAAGACCGAACGAACGAACGAACGTACGTAAGAAGGAACGAACGACTAACGTACGTACGTACGAACCAATGAACGAAAGATCGAACAAACAAAAGAAAGAACGAATGAAAGAACGAACGAACGTACCTAAGTACGTACGTACGAATGAACGAACGATCGAATGAAAGAACGAACATACGTATGTACCTACGAATGAAAGAAGCCACGAACGAACAAAAGAACGAACGAACGAAAGAACAAACGGATTTACGTACGTACTTGCGAACGAACGAACGTACATAAGTACGTATGTACGAATGAACGAAAGAACGAAAGAACGGACGAACGAACGAACGAACGTAGGAAGGTACGTTCGTACGTATGAACGAACGAAGGAACTAACAAACGAACGTACGTACGTATTTACGAATGCATGAAAGAACGAACGAACGTACGTACGTAGGTACAAACGAACGAATGCATATACGTACGTATGTACGAACGAATGAACGAACGAACGACCGAAATTATTTTCGTACGTACGAACGAACGTAACAACGAACTTACGTACGTACTTACGAACGAACTTACGAACGAATGTACGTACATACGTACGTATGTACGAACGAACGAACGAACGAACGAACGTACGAACGTACGTTTGTACGTACCTAAGTACGTAGGAACGAATGAACGAACGAACGAACGATCGAACGAACGTACGAGCGTATGTTCGTAAGAACGAAAGAAAGAACGAACAAAAGAACGAACGAATGAACGTACCTACGTACGAACGAACAAAGAAACTAACGAAGGAAGGATGAACGTACGTACGACAGACCGAACGAACGAACGAATGTATATACGTACGTGCGTACGTACGAACAAGCGAACGAACGATTGAAAGAACGAAACAACGAAAAACGAACGTATGTTTGTACGTACGTTCATAGGTACGAATGAACGAACGAACGAACGGACGAACGAAATAACGAACGACCGAACGGTTGAAGGAACGAACGAAAGAACTAAATTACCTAGGTACGTACGTATGAACGAACGATCGTACGTACGTACGTACATAGGAACGACCGAGCAAACGAACGTACGTACGTAGGCACGAAAGGACGAGAGAACAAACGTACGTACGGATGTACGTTAGTAAGTACGTACGAATGAAAGAACGAACGAACGAACGTACGTAAGAACGAACGAACGACTAACGTACGTACGTACGAACGAACCAATGAACGAAAGAACGAACACACAAAAGAAAGAACGAATGAAAGAAGAACGAACGTAAGTATGAACGTATGTACGAATGAAAGAACGAACGAACGAACGAGGAAACGAACGTACCTAAGTACGTACGTACGTACGTACGTACGTGCGTACGAATGAACGAAAGATCGAATGAAAGAACGAACATACGTATGTACCTACGAATGAAAGAAGCCACGAACGAACAAAAGAACGAACGAACGAAAGAACAAACGGACTTACGTACGTACTTACGAACGAACGAACGAACGTACGAACGTACATACGTACGTATGTACGAAAGAACGAACGACCGAATGAACGGACGAACGAACGAACGAACGTAGGAATGTACGTTCGTACGTATGAACGAACGAAGGAACTAACAAACGAACGTACGTACGTATTTACGAATGCATGAAAGAAAGAATGAACGTACGTACGTAGGTACAAACGAGCGAACGCATATACGTACGTATGTACGAACGAATGAACGAACGAACGACCGAAATTACTTTCGTACGTACGAACGAAAGTACGAACGAACGAAACAACGAACTTACGTACGTACTTACGAACGAACTTACGAACGAATGTACGTACATACGTACGTATGTACGAACGAACGTACGTTTGTACGTACGTAAGTATGTAGGAACGAACGAACGAACGAACGAACAAACGATCGAACGAACGTACGAACGTATGTTCGTAAGAACGAAAGAAAGAACGAACAAAGGAACGAACGAATGAACGTACCTACGTACGAACGAATGAACGATTGAACGAAAGAACGTACGTACGTACGTACGATGGGACGCACGAACGAACAAAAAAACTAACGAAGGAACGATGAACGTACGTACGACCGACCGAACGAACGAACGAACGTATATACGTAAGTGCGTACGTACGAACAAGCGAACGAACGATTGAAAGAACGAAACAACGAAAAACGAACGTATGTTTGTACGTACGTTCATGCGTACGAATGAAAGAACGATCGTACGTACGTACGTACATAGGAACGACCGAGCGAACGAACGTACGTACGTAGGCACGAAAGGACGAGAGAACAAACGTACGTACGGATGTACGTTAGTAAGTACTTACGAATGAAAGAACGAACGAACGGACGTACGTAAGAACGAACGAACGACGAACGTACGTACGTACGTACGTACGAAAAAACCAATAAACGAAAGATCGAACACACAAAAGAAAGAACGAATGAAAGAAGAACGAACGTAAGTATGAACGTATGTACGAATGAAAGAACGAACGAACGAACGAGGAAACGAACGTACCTAAGTAGGTACGTACGTACGGATGAACGAACGATCGAATGAAAGAACGAACATACGTATGTACCTACGAGTGAAAGAAGCCACGAACGAACAAAAGAACGAACGAACGAAAGAACAAGCGGACTTACGTACGTACTTACGAACGAACGAACGAACGTACGTACGTACATACGTACTTATGTACGAATGAACGAACGAACGAATGAACGGACGAACGAATGAACGAACGAACGACCGAAATTACTTTCGTACGTAAGTACGTATGTACGAATGAACAAACCAACGTAGATACGTACATACGTACGAACGAACGAACAAACCTAAGAATGAACCAATGAAAGAACTAATGAACGAACGGACGAACGTAGGTACGAAAAAACGCTCGAATGAACAAACGAACGAACGAACAACGAACGAACGTACGTAAATAAATATGAACGATCGAACGAACGTACGAAATAACGAACCAACGTACGTACGTAGGCAAGAAAGAACGAGAGAACAAACGTACGTACGGATGTACGTTATTAAGTACGTACGCACGAAAGAACGAACAAACGAACGTACGTAAGAACGAACGAACGACTAACGTACGTACGTACGTACATACGTTATTAAGTACGCACGCAGGAAAGAACGAACAAACAAACGTACGTAGGAACGAACGAACGTACGTACGTACGTACGTACATACGAACGACCGAGCGAACGAACATACGTATGTTGATAAGTGCGTACGAACGGACGATCGAACGAACGAATGTACGTACGTACGTACGTAAATACGTACCTAAGTACGTATGTACGAATGAACAAACGAACGTAGATACGTACATACGTACGAACGAACGAACTAACCAAAGAATGAACCAATGAAAGAACTAATGAACGAACGGACGAACTTAGGTACGAAAACACGAACGAAAGAACAAACGAACAACGAAGGAACGTACGTAAATAAATATGAACGATCGATCGAACAAACGAACGAACGAACGTACGAAATAACGAACGAACTTACGTACGTAGGCACGAAAGGACGAGAGAACAAACGTACGTACGGATGTACGTTAGTAAGTACGTACGCACGAAAGAAGGAACGTACGTAAGAACGAACGAACGACTAAAGTACGCACGTACGTACGTACGTACATACGAACGACCGAGCGAACAAACGTACGTACGTAGATAAGTGCGTACGAACGGACGATCGATCGAACGAATGTACGTACGTACGTAAATACGTACCAAAGTACGTATGTACGAATGAACAAACGAACGTAGATACGTACATACGTACGAACGAACGAACTAACCAAAGAATGAACCAATGAAAGAACTAAAGAACAAACGAACGACGAACGAACGTACGTAAATAAATATGAACGATCGATCAAACAAACGAACGAACGAACGTACGAAAAAACGAACGAACGTACGTACGTAGGCACGAGAGGACGAGAGAACAAACGTACGTACGGATGTACGTTAGTAAGTACGTACGAATGAAAGAACGAACGAACGAACGTACGTAAGAACGAACGAACGACTAACGTACGTACGTACAAACGAACCAATGAACGAAAGATCGAACAAACAAAAGAAAGAACGAATGAAAGAAGAACAAACGTAAGTATGAACGTATGTACGAATGAAAGAACGAACGAACGAACGAACGAGGAAACGAACGTACCTAAGTACGTACGTACGTACGAATGAACGAACGATCGAATGAAAGAACGAACATACGTATGTACCTACGAATGAAAGAAGCCACGAACGAACAAAAGAACGAACGAACGAAAGAACAAACGGACTTACGTACGTACTTACGTACGAACTTACGAACGAATGTACGTACATACGGACGTATGTACGAACGAACGAACGAACGAACGTACGAACGACCGAACGAACGTAGGAACGTATGTTCGTAAGAACGAAAGAAAGAACGAACGAATGAACGTACCTACGTACGAACGAATGAACGATTGAACGAAAGAACGTAAGTACGTCGATGGGACGAACGAACGAACAAAAAAACTAACGAAGGAACGACGAACGTACGCACGACCGACCGAACGAACGAACTTATATACGTACGTGCATACGTACGAACAAGCGAACGAATGAAAGAACGAAACAACGAAAAACGAACGTATGTTTGTACGTACGTTCATACGTACGAACGAACGAACGAACGAACGTACGAACGAAACAACGAACGACCGAACGATCGAAGGAACGAACGAAAGAACTAAATTACCTATGTACGTACGTATGAACGAACGATCGTATGTACGTACGTACATACGAACGACCGAGCGAACGAACGTACGTACGTAGATAATTGCGTACGAACGGACGATCGAACGAACGAATGTACGTACGTACGTACGTACGTACGTACGTAAATACGTACCTAAGTACGTATGTACGAATGAACAAACGAACGTAGATACGTACATACGTACGAACGAACGAACTAACCAAAGAATGAACCAATGAAAGAACTAATGAACGAACGGACGAACGTAGGTACGAAAAAACGCCCGAATGTACAAACGAACGAACGAACAACGAACGAACGTACGTAAATAAATATGAACGATCGAGCGAACGTACGAAATAACGAACCAACGTACCTACGTAGGCACGAAAGAACGAGAGAACAAACGTACGTACGGATGTACGTTATTAAGTAAGCACGCAGGAAAGAACGAACAAACAAACGTACGTAGGAACGAACGAACGTACGTACGTACGTACGTACATACGAACGACCGAGCGAACGAACATACGTACGTAGATAAGTGCGTACGAATGGACGATCGAACGAACGAATGTACGTACGTACGTAAATTCGTACCAAAGTACGTATGTACGAATGAACAAACGAACGTAGATACGTACATACGTACGAACGAACGAACTAACCAAATAATGAACCAATGAAAGAACTAATGAACGAACGGACGAACTTAGGTACGAAAACACGAACGAAAGAAAAAACGAACAACGAAGGAACGTACGTAAATAAATATGAACGATCGATCGAACAAACGAACGAACGAACGTACGAAATAACGAACGAACGTACGTACGTAGGCACGAAAGGACGAAAGAACAAACGTACGTACGGATGTACGTTAGTAAGTACGTACGCACGAAAGAACGAACGAACGTACGTAAGAACGAACGAACGACTAACGAACGTACGTACGTACGTACGTACATACGAACGACCGAGCTAAAGAACGTACGTACGTAGATAAGTGCGTACGAACGGACGATCGAACGAACGAATGTACGTACGTACGTAAATACGTAACAAAGTAAGTATGTATGAATGAACAAACGAACGTAGATACGTACATACGTACGAACGAACTAACCAAAGAATGAACCAATAAAAGAACTAAAGAACAAACGAACGACGAACGAACGTACGTAAATAAATATGAACGATCGATCGAACAAACGAACGAACGAACGTACGAAATAACGAACGAACGTACGTACGTAGGCACGAGAAGACGAGAGAACAAACGTACGTACGGATGTACGTTAGTAAGTACGTACGAATGAAAGAACGAACGAACGAACGTACGTAAGAACGAACGAACGACTAACGTACGTACGTACGAACGAACCAATGAACGAAAGATCGAACAAACAAAAGAAAGAACGAACGTAAGTATGAACGTATGTACGAATGAAAGAACGAACGAACGAGGAAACGAACGTACCTAGGTAGGTACGTACGTACGAATGTACGTAAATACGTAGCTAAGTACGTATGTACCTACGAATGAAAGAAGCCACGAACGAACAAAAGCACGAACGAACGAAAGAACAAGCGGACTTACGTACGTACTTACGAACGAACGAGCGGACTTACGTACGTACTTACGAACGAACGAACGAACGTACGTACGTATGTACGAATGAACGAACGAACGAATGAACGGACGAACGAACGAACGAACGAACGTACGTACGTATTTACGAATACATGAAAGAACGAACGAACGTACGTACGTAGGTACAAACGAGCGAACGCCTATACGTACGTATGTACGAACGAATGAACGAACAAACGACCGAAATTACTTTCGTACGTACGAACAAAAGAACGAACAAACGAAACGACGAACTTACGTACGTCATTACGAACGAACTTACGAACGAATGAACGTACATACGTACGTATGTACGCACGAACGAACGAACGTACGTTCATTAGTTCTTTCATTGGTTCATTCTTTGGTTAGTTCGTTCGTTCGTATCTACGTTCGTTTGTTCATTCGTACATACGTACTTTGGTACGAATGAACGTACCTACGTACGAACGAATGAACGATTGAACGAAAGAACGTAAGTACGTACGATGGGACGAACGAACGAACAAAAAAACTAACGAAGGAACGACGAACGTACGTAGGACCGACCGAACGAACGAACGAACTTATATACGTACGTGCGTACGTACGAACAAGCGAACGAACGATTGAAAGAACGAAACAACGAAAAACGAACGTATGTTTGTACGTACGTTCAAACGTACGAATGAACGAACGAACGAACGTACGAACGAAACAACGAACGACCGAACGATCGAAGGAACGAACGAAAGAACTAAATTACCTATGTACGTACGTATGAACGAACGATCGTACGTACGTACGTACATACGAACGACCGAGCGAACGAACGTACGTACGTAGATAATTGCGTACGAATGGACGATCGAACGAACGAATGTACGTACGTACGTACGTAAATACGTAGCTAAGTACGTATGTACGAATGAACAAACGAACGTAGATACGTACGTACGTACGAACGAACGAACTAACCAAAGAATGAACCAATGAAAGAACTAATGAACGAACGGACGAACGTAGGTACGAAAAACGCTCGAATGAACAAACGAACGAACGAACAACGAATGAACGTACGTAAATAAATATGAACGATCGAACGAACGTACGAAATAACGAACCAACGTACGTACGTAGGCACGAAAGAACGAGAGAACAAACGTACGTACGGATGTACGTTGTTAAGTAGGCACGCACGAAAGAACGAACAAACGAACGTACGTAAGAACGAACGAACGACTAACGAACGTACGTACATACGAACGGCCGAGCGAACGAACATACGTACGTTGATAAGTGCGTACGAACGGACGATCGAACGAACGAATGTTTGTACGTACGTACGTAAATACGTACCTAAGTACGTATGTACGTATGAACAAACGAACGTAGATACGTACATACGTACGAACGAACGAACTAACCAAAGAATGAACCAATGAAAGAACTAAAGAACAAACGAACGACGAACGAACGTACGTAAATAAATATGAACGATCGATCGAACAAACGAACGAACGAACGTACGAAATAACGAACGAACGTACGTACGTAGGCACGAGCGGACGAGAGAACAAACGTACGTACGGATGTACGTTAGTAAGTACGTACGAATGAAAGAACGAACGAACGAACATAGGTCAGAACGAACTAACGACTAACGTACGTACGTACGAACGAACCGATGAACGAAAGATCGAACAAACAAAAGAAAGAACGAATGAAAGAAGAACGAACGTAAGTATAAACGTATGTACGAATGAAAGAACGAACGAACGAGGAAACGAACGTACGTACGTACATTCGTACGTACGTACGTAAATACGTAGCTAAGTTCGTATGTACCTACGAATGAAAGAAGCCACGAACGAACAAAAGAACGAACGAACGAAAGAACAAGCGGACTTACGTACGAACGAACGAACGAACGTACGTACGTACATACGTACGTATGTACGAATGAACGAACGAACGAATGAACGGACGAACGAAGGCAGGAAGGTACGTTCGTACGTATGAACGAAAGAAGGAACTAACAAACGAACGTACGTATGTATTTACAAATGCATGAAAGAACGAACGAACTTACGTACGTAGGTACAAACGAGCGAACGCATACACGTACGTATGTACGAACGAATGAACGAACGAACGACCGAAATTACTTTCGTACGTACGAACGACGGAACGAACGAACGAAAGAACAAACGGACTTACGTACGTACTTACGAACGAATGAACGAACGAACGTACGTACGTACATACGTACGTATGTACGAATGAACGAACGAACGAATGAACGGACGAACGAACGAACGAACGAACGTAGGAAGGTACGTTCGTACGTATGAACGAACGAAGGAACTAACAAACGAACGTACGTACATATTTACGAATGCATGAAAGAACGAACGAACGAAACAACGAACTTACGTACGTACTTACGAACGAATGTACGTACATACGTACGTATGTACGAACGAACGAACGAACAAACGTACGTTTGTACGTACGTAAGTACGTAGGAACGAACGAACGAACGAACGAACGATCGAACGAACGTACGAACGTATGTTCGTAAGAACGAAAGAAAGAACGAACGAATGAACGTACCTACGTACGAACGAATGAACGATTGAACGAAAGAACGTACGTACGTACGATGGGACGCACGAACGAACAAAAAAACTAACGAACGAACGAACGAACGTATATACATACGTGCGTACTTACGAACAAGCGAACGAACGATTGAAAGAACGAAACAACGAAAAACGAACTTATGTTTGTACGTACGTTCATACGTACGAATGAACGAACAAACGAACGTACGAACGAAATAACGAACGACCGAACGGTCGAAGGAACGAGCGACAGAACTAAATTACCTATGTACGTACGTATGAACGAACGATCGTACGTACGTACATACATAGGAACGACCGAGCGAACGAACGTACGTACGTAGGCACGAAAGGACGAGAGAACAAACGTACGTTCGGATGTACGTTAGTAAGTACGTACGAATGAAAGAACGAACGTGGAACGTACGTAAGAACGAACGAACGACTAACGTATGTACGTACGTACGAACGAACCAATGAACGAAAGATCGAACACACAAAAGAAGGAACGAATGAAAGAAGAACGAACGTAAGTATGAACGTATGTACGAATGAAAGAACGAACGAACGAACGAGGAAACGAACGTACCTAAGTACGTACGTACGTACGTACGAATGAACGAAAGATCGAATGAAAGAACGAACATACGTATGTACCTACGAATGAAAGAAGCCACGAACAAACAAAGGAACGAACGAACAAAAGAACAAACGGACTTACGTACGTACTTACGAACGAACGAACGAACGTACGTACGTACATAAGTACGTATGTACGAATGAACGAACGAACGAATGAACGGACGAACGAGCGAACGAACGTAGGAAGGTACGTTCGTACGTATGAACGAACGAAGGAACTAACAAACGAACGTACGTACGTATTTACGAATGCATGAAAGAACGAACGAACGTACGTACGTAGGTACAAAAGAGTGAACGCATACACGTACGTATGTACGAACGAATGAACGAACGAACGATCGAAATTACTTTCGTACGTACGAACGAACGAAACAACGAACTTCCGTACGTACTTACGAACGAACTTACGAACGAATGTACGTACATACGTACGTATGTACGAAAGAACGAACGAACGAACGTACGTTTGTACGTAGGTAAGTACGTAGGAACGAACGAACGAACGAACGAACGATCGAACGAACGTACGAACGTATGTTCGTAAGAACGAAAGAAAGAACGAACGAATGAACGTATCTACGTACGAACGAATGAACGATTGAACGAACGTATATACGATGGGACGCACGAACGAACAAAAAAACTAACGAAGGAACGATGATCGTACGTACGACCGACCGAACGAACGAACGAACGTATATACGTACGTGCGTACTTACGAACAAGCGAACGAACGATTGAAAGAACGAAACAACGAAAACGAACGTATGTTTGTACGTACGTTCTTACGTACGAATGAACGAACGAACGAACGTACGAACGAAATAACGAACGACCGAACGGTCGAAGGAACGAACGAGAGAACTAAATTACCTATGTACGTACGTATGAACGAACGATCGTACGTACGTACATACATAGGAACGACCGAGCGAACGAACGTACGTACGTAGGCACGAAAGGAAGAGAGAACAAACGTACGTACGGATGTACGTTAGTAAGTACGTACGAATGAAAGAACGAACGAACGGACGTAAGAACGAACGAACGACTAACGTACGTACGTACGTACGAACGAACCAATGAACGAAAGATCGAACACACAAAAGAAAGAACGAATGAAAGAAGAACGAACGTAAGTATGAACGTATGTACGAATGAAAGAACGAACGAACGAACGAGGAAACGAACGTACCTGAGTACGTACGTACGTACGTACGTACGAATGAACGAACGATCGAATGAAAGAACGAACATACGTATATACCTACGAATGAAAGAAGCCACGAACGAACAAAAGAACGAACGAACGAAAGAACAAACGGACTTACGTACGTACTTACGAACGAACGAACGAACGTACGTACGTACGTACATACGTACGTATGTACGAATGAACGAACGAACGAATGAACGGACGAACGAACGAACAAACGTAGGAAGGTACGTTCGTACGTATGAACGAACGAAGGAACTAACAAACGAACGTACGTACGTATTTACGAATGCATGAAAGAACGAACGAACGTACGTACGTAGGTACAAACGAGCGAACGCATATACGAACGTACGAACGTATGTTCGTAAGAACGAAAGAAAGAACGAACGAATGAACGTACCTACGTACGAACGAATGAACGATTGAACGAAAGAACGTAAGTACATACGATGGGAGGAACGAACGAACAAAAAACTAACGATGGAACGAGGAACGTACGTACGACCGACCGAACGAACGAACTTATATACGTACATGCGTACGTGCGAACAAGCGAACGAACGATTGAAAGAACGAAACAACGAAAAACGAACGTACGTTTGTACGTACGTTCATACGTACGAATGAACGAACGAACGAACGTACGAACGAAACAACGAACGACCGAACGATCAAAGGAACAAACGAAAGAACTAAATTACCTATGTACGTACGTATGAACGAACGATCGTACGTACGTACGTACATAGGAACGACCGAGCGAACGAACGTACGTACATAGATAATTGCGTACGAAAGGACGATCGAACGAACGAATGTACGTACGTACGTAAATACGTATCTAAGTACGTATGTTCGAATGAACAAACGAACGTAGATAGGTACATACGTACGAACGAACGAACTAACCAAAGAATGAACCAATGAAAGAACTAATGAATGAACGGACGAACGTAGGTACGAAAAAACGCTCGAA
>NW_028315545.1:2500-22612 GCF_046866305.1 Octopus bimaculoides
CTTGAATGCCTTACTTAATACGTTCATAGGTGTAGCATCAACAAACATTACACTGTGAAACTTCTTGTTATCATACGAAGTATCGTTCTTATTTCTTTTGTTGGCCTCCCCCTCTAACCTATTCCAGAACTTGTTGCGGTACAGGGGCCATATACCGTTTTCAGCATCTCTTAGGATGCGTTCGAATTTTGTTTTCGCTCCATTGTACACCCTGATTCTATAATGCTGTGTGTATCCGGAACGTTGCATTCGGAATATATGGTGCTGGATGTGTTGTTGTCGTTGTTGTGGTTGGCATAGTGGCGATACTTTCCTCATAACACCAACTAAGGCTGCTACGAGGATGTTGACCTTGGCAGTACTTGACATCGCAGAGTCACTACGGGTTACCCGTGGATCAGCCACAGGTTTAGAGTAGTGTGAGTGGAGTAGACAGGGTTGAACAGTTCCGTCAATTCTAGTATTTTCTCTCCAGAGCTCAGTATCTAGGACGGGTAACTGTTACTGGGGTGTTTAGAGCGGTAGTCTACGGTAGCCGTTCTACTGCTGCTATGGATAGGGTCAGCCATGTGTTGTATAGCTGTCATCACCTGTTCCTCATTTAGGGGAGTGTTCGTATCTGTATGTGTATCTGTATTATTATTACATTTCACGACGAGGTTAATGTGGTCGACGTATCGAGAGTACATAGCGAAGTGGATGTTACGGGTCGCAAAGCACTCTGTAAAATTAGCTATGCACTTAGCTATGTACACTCGATACGTTAACGACAGTACCTTCCTTGTGTTTCAAACCACAAGACGGAAGTTTTGCGGAGGTTGTGACTTCGAAACTCACTCGGGGCACAATTTTTTTGTGTCTTTCTACTGTGAATCTTTAAATATATTATATATAGAGATATATTTCATGCACGTGTGTGTATATACATATACGTATACTTTCGACTAAATAGATTTGAGTGGGTACGACCTTGAAGATCAACATTGAAGTTAGACAGAGATTCTGAGGTCAAAACTCGTTAGGAGCACAAATTTTTTTTTAACGTACTTTTATCATCAAACTTTTAGATATATCATTTTGTAGAAATATGTAAATATATTTGACCATTTAAGTATCTGTATATTTAACGTGAATGTATATATAACGTTCATATATATATATATATATACAGAGAGAGAGAGAGGGGGGCACACACATATACTTTTATCGCATAATCATCTGTGTACATGCAAATTGGTGGGTTAGGGTTAGGGTTAGGGTTAGAGTTAGGGTTAATTGTTTCAGAATCGTTTGTTTATGTAGTCGGCGCTTAATGTATATCGGCTGAATGGACGTCAGTGATTGGTTGAAATTACAGAAATAGGACAACTTTAACGTGGAATAATTTATGGATTTCTTTTTTTTTTGAAGAAGACTAAGAGAAAAAGATGTTTTATATGACACATTCTACCAGTGTTCCAAGTTTCAAAGTGTCTCGTTAAAGAAAAATGTGGCCCCCGTTTTAAAAAAGATCCGGGTTAGGGTTAGAGTTAGGGTTAGGGTTAGGGTTAAAGCAAATTTAAAACGAAAAAAGCAAATAAAACGAAGAATCGTTTGTTTATGTAGTCGGCGCTTAATGTATATCGGCTGAATGGACGTCAGTGATTGGTTGAAATTACAGAAATACGACAACTTTAACGTGGAATAATTTATGGATTTCTTTTTTTTTTAAAGAAGACTAAGAGAAAAAGATGTTTTATATGACACATTCTACCAGTGTTCCAAGTTTCAAAGTGTTTCCCATACAGTAAAGTACTTTCCCATACAGCAAAGTACTTTCCCATACAGCAAAGTACTTTCCCATGCAGCAAAGTACTTTCCCATGCAGCAAAGTACTTTCCCATGCAGCAAAGTACTTTGCCATGCAGCAAAGTACTTTGCCGTGCAGCAAAGTACTTTGCCGTGCAGCAAAGTACTTTGCCGTGCAGCAAAGTACTTTGCCGTGCAGCAAAGTACTTTGCCGTGCAGCGAAGTACTTTGCCGTGCGGCGAAGTACTTTGCCGTGCGGCGAAGTACTTTGCCGTGCGGCGAAGTACTTTGCCGTGCGGCGAAGTACTTTGCCGTGCGGCGAAGTACTTTGCCGTGCGGCGAAGTACCTTGCCGTGCGGCGAAGTACCTTGCCGTTTCGGCGAAGTACCTTGCCGTTTCGGCGAAGTACCTTCCCGTTTCGGCGAAGTACCTTCCCGTTTCGGCGAAGTACCTTCCCGTTTCGGCGAAGTACCTTCCCGTTTCGGCGAAGTACCTTCCCGTTTCGGCGAAGTACCTTCCCGTTTCGGCGAAGTACCTTCCCGTTTCGGCGAAGTACCTTCCCGTTTCGGCGAAGTACCTTCCCGTTTCGGCGAAGTACCTTCCCGTTTCGGCGAAGTACCTTCCCGTTTCGGCGAAGTACCTTCCCGTTTCGGCGAAGTACCTTCCCGTTTCGGCGAAGTACCTTCCCGTTTCGGCGAAGTACCTTCCCGTTTCGGCGAAGTACCTTCCCGTTTCGGCGAAGTACCTTCCCGTTTCGGCGAAGTACCTTCCCGTTTCGGCGAAGTACCTTCCCGTTTCGCCGAAGTACCTTCCCGTTTCGCCGAAGTACCTTCCCGTTTCGGCGAAGTACCTTCCCGTTTCGGCGAAGTACCTTCCCGTTTCGGCGAAGTACCTTCCCGTTTCGGCGAAGTACCTTCCCGTGCGGCGAAGTACTTTCCCGTGCGGCGAAGTACTTTCCCGTGCGGCGAAGTACTTTCCCGTTTCGGCGAAGTACTTTCCCGTTTCGGCGAAGTACTTTCCCGTGCGGCGAAGTACTTTCCCGTTTCGGCGAAGTACTTTCCCGTGCGGCGAAGTACTTTCCCGTTTCGGCGAAGTACTTTCCCGTGCGGCGAAGTACTTTCCCGTTTCGGCGAAGTACTTTCCCGTGCGGCGAAGTACTTTCCCGTTTCGGCGAAGTACTTTCCCGTGCGGCGAAGTACTTTCCCGTTTCGGCGAAGTACTTTCCCGTGCGGCGAAGTACTTTCCCGTTTCGGCGAAGTACTTTCCCGTGCGGCGAAGTACTTTCCCGTTTCGGCGAAGTACTTTCCCGTGCGGCGAAGTACTTTCCCGTTTCGGCGAAGTACTTTCCCGTGCGGCGAAGTACTTTCCCGTTTCGGCGAAGTACTTTCCCGTGCGGCGAAGTACTTTCCCGTTTCGGCGAAGTACTTTCCCGTGCGGCGAAGTACTTTCCCGTTTCGGCGAAGTACTTTCCCGTGCGGCGAAGTACTTTCCCGTTTCGGCGAAGTACTTTCCCGTGCGGCGAAGTACTTTCCCGTTTCGGCGAAGTACTTTCCCGTGCGGCGAAGTACTTTCCCGTTTCGGCGAAGTACTTTGCCGTGCGGCGAAGTACTTTCCCGTTTCGGCGAAGTACTTTCCCGTGCGGCGAAGTACTTTCCCGTTTCGGCGAAGTACTTTCCCGTTTCGGCGAAGTACTTTCCCGTGCGGCGAAGTACTTTCCCGTTTCGGCGAAGTACTTTCCCGTGCGGCGAAGTACTTTCCCGTTTCGGCGAAGTACTTTCCCGTGCGGCGAAGTACTTTCCCGTTTCGGCGAAGTACCTTCCCGTGCGGCGAAGTACTTTCCCGTTTCGGCGAAGTACTTTCCCGTGCGGCGAAGTACTTTCCCGTTTCGGCGAAGTACTTTCCCGTGCGGCGAAGTACTTTCCCGTTTCGGCGAAGTACTTTCCCGTGCGGCGAAGTACTTTCCCGTTTCGGCGAAGTACTTTCCCGTGCGGCGAAGTACTTTCCCGTTTCGGCGAAGTACTTTCCCGTGCGGCGAAGTACTTTCCCGTGCGGCGAAGTACTTTCCCGTGCGGCGAAGTACTTTCCCGTTTCGGCGAAGTACTTTCCCGTGCGGCGAAGTACTTTCCCGTTTCGGCGAAGTACTTTCCCGTGCGGCGAAGTACTTTCCCGTTTCGGCGAAGTACTTTCCCGTTTCGGCGAAGTACTTTCCCGTTTCGGCGAAGTACTTTCCCGTTTCGGCGAAGTACTTTCCCGTGCGGCGAAGTACTTTCCCGTTTCGGCGAAGTACTTTCCCGTGCGGCGAAGTACTTTCCCGTTTCGGCGAAGTACTTTCCCGTGCGGCGAAGTACTTTCCCGTTTCGGCGAAGTACTTTCCCGTGCGGCGAAGTACTTTCCCGTTTCGGCGAAGTACTTTCCCGTGCGGCGAAGTACTTTCCCGTTTCGGCGAAGTACTTTCCCGTGCGGCGAAGTACTTTCCCGTTTCGGCGAAGTACTTTCCCGTGCGGCGAAGTACTTTCCCGTTTCGGCGAAGTACTTTCCCGTGCGGCGAAGTACTTTCCCGTTTCGGCGAAGTACTTTCCCGTGCGGCGAAGTACTTTCCCGTTTCGGCGAAGTACTTTCCCGTGCGGCGAAGTACTTTCCCGTTTCGGCGAAGTACTTTCCCGTGCGGCGAAGTACTTTCCCGTTTCGGCGAAGTACTTTCCCGTTTCGGCGAAGTACTTTCCCGTGCGGCGAAGTACTTTCCCGTTTCGGCGAAGTACTTTCCCGTGCGGCGAAGTACTTTCCCGTTTCGGCGAAGTACTTTCCCGTGCGGCGAAGTACTTTCCCGTTTCGGCGAAGTACTTTCCCGTGCGGCGAAGTACTTTCCCGTTTCGGCGAAGTACTTTCCCGTGCGGCGAAGTACTTTCCCGTTTCGGCGAAGTACTTTCCCGTGCGGCGAAGTACTTTCCCGTTTCGGCGAAGTACTTTCCCGTTTCGGCGAAGTACTTTCCCGTGCGGCGAAGTACTTTCCCGTTTCGGCGAAGTACTTTCCCGTGCGGCGAAGTACTTCCCCGTTTCGGCGAAGTACCTTCCCGTTTCGGCGAAGTACCTTCCCGTTTCGGCGAAGTACCTTCCCGTTTCGGCGAAGTACCTTCCCGTTTCGGCGAAGTACCTTCCCGTTTCGGCGAAGTACCTTCCCGTGCGGCGAAGTACTTTCCCGTGCGGCGAAGTACTTTCCCGTGCGGCGAAGTACTTTCCCGTGCGGCGAAGTACTTTCCCGTTTCGGCGAAGTACTTTCCCGTTTCGGCGAAGTACTTTCCCGTGCGGCGAAGTACTTTCCCGTTTCGGCGAAGTACTTTCCCGTGCGGCGAAGTACTTTCCCGTTTCGGCGAAGTACTTTCCCGTTTCGGCGAAGTACTTTCCCGTGCGGCGAAGTACTTTCCCGTTTCGGCGAAGTACTTTCCCGTGCGGCGAAGTACTTTCCCGTTTCGGCGAAGTACTTTCCCGTGCGGCGAAGTACTTTCCCGTTTCGGCGAAGTACTTTCCCGTGCGGCGAAGTACTTTCCCGTTTCGGCGAAGTACTTTCCCGTGCGGCGAAGTACTTTCCCGTTTCGGCGAAGTACTTTCCCGTGCGGCGAAGTACTTTCCCGTTTCGGCGAAGTACTTTCCCGTGCGGCGAAGTACTTTCCCGTTTCGGCGAAGTACTTTCCCGTGCGGCGAAGTACTTTCCCGTTTCGGCGAAGTACTTTCCCGTGCGGCGAAGTACTTTCCCGTTTCGGCGAAGTACTTTCCCGTTTCAGCGAAGTACTTTCCCGTGCGGCGAAGTACTTTCCCGTTTCGGCGAAGTACTTTCCCGTGCGGCGAAGTACTTTCCCGTTTCGGCGAAGTACTTTCCCGTGCGGCGAAGTACTTTCCCGTTTCGGCGAAGTACTTTCCCGTGCGGCGAAGTACTTTCCCGTTTCGGCGAAGTACTTTCCCGTGCGGCGAAGTACTTTCCCGTTTCGGCGAAGTACTTTCCCGTGCGGCGAAGTACTTTCCCGTTTCGGCGAAGTACTTTCCCGTGCGGCGAAGTACTTTCCCGTTTCGGCGAAGTACTTTCCCGTGCGGCGAAGTACTTTCCCGTGCGGCGAAGTACTTTCCCGTGCGGCGAAGTACTTTCCCGTTTCGGCGAAGTACTTTCCCGTGCGGCGAAGTACTTTCCCGTTTCGGCGAAGTACTTTCCCGTGCGGCGAAGTACTTTCCCGTTTCGGCGAAGTTCTTTCCCGTTTCGGCGAAGTACTTTCCCGTTTCGGCGAAGTACTTTCCCGTTTCGGCGAAGTACTTTCCCGTTTCGGCGAAGTACTTTCCCGTTTCGGCGAAGTACTTTCCCGTGCGGCGAAGTACTTTCCCGTTTCGGCGAAGTACTTTCCCGTGCGGCGAAGTACTTTCCCGTTTCGGCGAAGTACTTTCCCGTGCGGCGAAGTACTTTCCCGTTTCGGCGAAGTACTTTCCCGTGCGGCGAAGTACTTTCCCGTTTCGGCGAAGTACTTTCCCGTGCGGCGAAGTACTTTCCCGTTTCGGCGAAGTACTTTCCCGTGCGGCGAAGTACTTTCCCGTGCGGCGAAGTACTTTGCCGTGCGGCGAAGTACTTTGCCGTGCGTCGAAGTACTTTGCCGTGCGGCGAAGTACTTTGCCGTGCGGCGAAGTACTTTGCCGTGCGGCGAAGTACCTTGCCGTTTCGGCGAAGTACCTTGCCGTTTCGGCGAAGTACCTTGCCGTTTCGGCGAAGTACCTTGCCGTTTCGGCGAAGTACCTTCCCGTTTCGGCGAAGTACCTTCCCGTTTCGGCGAAGTACCTTCCCGTTTCGGCGAAGTACCTTCCCGTTTCGGCGAAGTACCTTCCCGTTTCGGCGAAGTACCTTCCCGTTTCGGCGAAGTACCTTCCCGTTTCGGCGAAGTACCTTCCCGTTTCGGCGAAGTACCTTCCCGTTTCGGCGAAGTACCTTCCCGTTTCGGCGAAGTACCTTCCCGTTTCGGCGAAGTACCTTCCCGTTTCGGCGAAGTACCTTCCCGTTTCGGCGAAGTACCTTCCCGTTTCGGCGAAGTACCTTCCCGTTTCGGCGAAGTACCTTCCCGTTTCGGCGAAGTACCTTCCCGTTTCGGCGAAGTACCTTCCCGTTTCGGCGAAGTACCTTCCCGTTTCGGCGAAGTACCTTCCCGTTTCGGCGAAGTACCTTCCCGTTTCGGCGAAGTACCTTCCCGTTTCGGCGAAGTACCTTCCCGTTTCGGCGAAGTACCTTCCCGTTTCGGCGAAGTACCTTCCCGTTTCGGCGAAGTACCTTCCCGTTTCGGCGAAGTACCTTCCCGTTTCGGCGAAGTACCTTCCCGTTTCGGCGAAGTACCTTCCCGTTTCGGCGAAGTACCTTCCCGTTTCGGCGAAGTACCTTCCCGTGCGGCGAAGTACCTTCCCGTGCGGCGAAGTACTTTCCCGTGCGGCGAAGTACTTTCCCGTTTCGGCGAAGTACTTTCCCGTTTCGGCGAAGTACTTTCCCGTGCGGCGAAGTACTTTCCCGTTTCGGCGAAGTACTTTCCCGTGCGGCGAAGTACTTTCCCGTTTCGGCGAAGTACTTTCCCGTGCGGCGAAGTACTTTCCCGTTTCGGCGAAGTACTTTCCCGTGCGGCGAAGTACTTTCCCGTTTCGGCGAAGTACTTTCCCGTGCGGCGAAGTACTTTCCCGTTTCGGCGAAGTACTTTCCCGTTTCGGCGAAGTACTTTCCCGTGCGGCGAAGTACTTTCCCGTTTCGACGAAGTACTTTCCCGTGCGGCGAAGTACTTTCCCGTTTCGGCGAAGTACTTTCCCGTGCGGCGAAGTACTTTCCCGTTTCGGCGAAGTACTTTCCCGTGCGGCGAAGTACTTTCCCGTTTCGGCGAAGTACTTTCCCGTGCGGCGAAGTACTTTCCCGTTTCGGCGAAGTACTTTCCCGTTTCGGCGAAGTACTTTCCCGTGCGGCGAAGTACTTTCCCGTTTCGGCGAAGTACTTTCCCGTGCGGCGAAGTACTTTCCCGTTTCGGCGAAGTACTTTCCCGTGCGGCGAAGTACTTTCCCGTTTCGGCGAAGTACTTTCCCGTGCGGCGAAGTACTTTCCCGTGCGGCGAAGTACTTTCCCGTGCGGCGAAGTACTTTCCCGTTTCGGCGAAGTACTTTCCCGTGCGGCGAAGTACTTTCCCGTTTCGGCGAAGTACTTTCCCGTGCGGCGAAGTACTTTCCCGTTTCGGCGAAGTACTTTCCCGTTTCGGCGAAGTACTTTCCCGTTTCGGCGAAGTACTTTCCCGTTTCGGCGAAGTACTTTCCCGTTTCGGCGAAGTACTTTCCCGTTTCGGCGAAGTACTTTCCCGTGCGGCGAAGTACTTTCCCGTTTCGGCGAAGTACTTTCCCGTGCGGCGAAGTACTTTCCCGTTTCGGCGAAGTACTTTCCCGTGCGGCGAAGTACTTTCCCGTTTCGGCGAAGTACTTTCCCGTGCGGCGAAGTACTTTCCCGTTTCGGCGAAGTACTTTCCCGTGCGGCGAAGTACTTTCCCGTTTCGGCGAAGTACTTTCCCGTGCGGCGAAGTACTTTCCCGTTTCGGCGAAGTACCTTCCCGTTTCGGCGAAGTACCTTCCCGTTTCGGCGAAGTACCTTCCCGTTTCGGCGAAGTACCTTCCCGTTTCGGCGAAGTACCTTCCCGTTTCGGCGAAGTACCTTCCCGTTTCGGCGAAGTACCTTCCCGTTTCGGCGAAGTACCTTCCGTTTCGGCGAAGTACCTTCCCGTTTCGGCGAAGTACCTTCCCGTTTCGGCGAAGTACCTTCCCGTTTCGGCGAAGTACCTTCCCGTTTCGGCGAAGTACCTTCCCGTTTCGGCGAAGTACCTTCCCGTTTCGGCGAAGTACCTTCCCGTTTCGGCGAAGTACCTTCCCGTTTCGGCGAAGTACCTTCCCGTTTCGGCGAAGTACCTTCCCGTGCGGCGAAGTACTTTCCCGTGCGGCGAAGTACTTTCCCGTGCGGCGAAGTACTTTCCCGTTTCGGCGAAGTACTTTCCCGTTTCGGCGAAGTACTTTCCCGTGCGGCGAAGTACTTTCCCGTTTCGGCGAAGTACTTTCCCGTGCGGCGAAGTACTTTCCCGTTTCGGCGAAGTACTTTCCCGTGCGGCGAAGTACTTTCCCGTTTCGGCGAAGTACTTTCCCGTGCGGCGAAGTACTTTCCCGTTTCGGCGAAGTACTTTCCCGTGCGGCGAAGTACTTTCCCGTTTCGGCGAAGTACTTTCCCGTTTCGGCGAAGTACTTTCCCGTGCGGCGAAGTACTTTCCCGTTTCGGCGAAGTACCCTCCCGTGCGGCGAAGTACTTTCCCGTTTCGGCGAAGTACTTTCCCGTGCGGCGAAGTACTTTCCCGTTTCGGCGAAGTACTTTCCCGTGCGGCGAAGTACTTTCCCGTTTCGGCGAAGTACTTTCCCGTGCGGCGAAGTACTTTCCCGTTTCGGCGAAGTACTTTCCCGTGCGGCGAAGTACTTTCCCGTTTCGGCGAAGTACTTTCCCGTGCGGCGAAGTACTTTCCCGTTTCGGCGAAGTACTTTCCCGTGCGGCGAAGTACTTTCCCGTGCGGCGAAGTACTTTCCCGTGCGGCGAAGTACTTTCCCGTTTCGGCGAAGTACTTTCCCGTGCGGCGAAGTACTTTCCCGTTTCGGCGAAGTACTTTCCCGTGCGGCGAAGTACTTTCCCGTTTCGGCGAAGTACTTTCCCGTTTCGGCGAAGTACTTTCCCGTTTCGGCGAAGTACTTTCCCGTTTCGGCGAAGTACTTTCCCGTTTCGGCGAAGTACTTTCCCGTGCGGCGAAGTACTTTCCCGTTTCGGCGAAGTACTTTCCCGTGCGGCGAAGTACTTTCCCGTTTCGGCGAAGTACTTTCCCGTGCGGCGAAGTACTTTCCCGTTTCGGCGAAGTACTTTCCCGTGCGGCGAAGTACTTTCCCGTTTCGGCGAAGTACTTTCCCGTGCGGCGAAGTACTTTCCCGTTTCGGCGAAGTACTTTCCCGTGCGGCGAAGTACTTTCCCGTTTCGGCGAAGTACTTTCCCGTGCGGCGAAGTACTTTCCCGTTTCGGCGAAGTACTTTCCCGTGCGGCGAAGTACTTTCCCGTTTCGGCGAAGTACTTTCCCGTGCGGCGAAGTACTTTCCCGTTTCGGCGAAGTACTTTCCCGTGCGGCGAAGTACTTTCCCGTTTCGGCGAAGTACTTTCCCGTGCGGCGAAGTACTTTCCCGTTTCGGCGAAGTACTTTCCCGTGCGGCGAAGTACTTTCCCGTTTCGGCGAAGTACTTTCCGTGCGGCGAAGTACTTTCCCGTTTCGGCGAAGTACTTTCCCGTGCGGCGAAGTACTTTCCCGTTTCGGCGAAGTACTTTCCCGTGCGGCGAAGTACTTTCCCGTTTCGGCGAAGTACTTTCCCGTGCGGCGAAGTACTTTCCCGTTTCGGCGAAGTACTTTCCCGTGCGGCGAAGTACTTTCCCGTTTCGGCGAAGTACTTTCCCGTGCGGCGAAGTACTTTCCCGTTTCGGCGAAGTACCTTCCCGTTTCGGCGAAGTACCTTTCCCGTTTCGGCGAAGTACTTCCCGTTTCGGCGAAGTACCTTCCCGTTCGGCGAAGTACCTTCCCGTTTCGGCGAAGTACCTTCCCGTTCGGCGAAGTACTTCCCGTTTCGGCGAAGTACCTTCCCGTTCGGCGAAGTACTTTCCCGTTTCGGCGAAGTACCTTCCCGTGCGGCGAAGTACTTTCCCGTGCGGCGAAGTACTTTCCCGTGCGGCGAAGTACTTTCCCGTGCGGCGAAGTACTTTCCCGTTTCGGCGAAGTACTTTCCCGTTTCGGCGAAGTACTTTCCCGTGCGGCGAAGTACTTTCCCGTTTCGGCGAAGTACTTTCCGTGCGGCGAAGTACTTTCCGTTTCGCGAAGTACTTTCCCGTGCGGCGAAGTACTTTCCCGTTTCGGCGAAGTACTTCCCGTGCGGCGAAGTACTTTCCCGTGCGGCGAAGTACTTTCCCGTTTCGGCGAAGTACTTTCCGTGCGGCGAAGTACTTTCCCGTGCGGCGAAGTACTTTCCCGTTTCGGCGAAGTACTTTCCCGTTTCGGCGAAGTACCTTCCCGTGCGGCGAAGTACTTTCCCGTTTCGGCGAAGTACTTTCCCGTGCGGCGAAGTACTTTCCCGTTTCGGCGAAGTACCTTCCCGTTCGGCGAAGTACCTTCCCGTTTCGGCGAAGTACTTCCCGTTTCGGCGAAGTACTTTCCCGTGCGGCGAAGTACTTTCCCGTTTCGGCGAAGTACTTTCCCGTGCGGCGAAGTACTTTCCCGTTTCGGCGAAGTACTTTCCCGTGCGGCGAAGTAACTTTCCCGTTCGGCGAAGTACTTTCCCGTTTCGGCGAAGTACTTTCCCGTGCGGCGAAGTACTTTCCCGTTTCGGCGAAGTACTTTCCCGTGCGGCGAAGTACTTTCCCGTTTCGGCGAAGTACTTTCCGTGCGGCGAAGTACTTTCCCGTTTCGGCGAAGTACTTTCCCGTGCGGCGAAGTACTTTCCCGTTTCGGCGAAGTACTTTCCCGTGCGGCGAAGTACTTTCCCGTTTCGGCGAAGTACTTTCCCGTGCGGCGAAGTACTTTCCCGTTTCGGCGAAGTACTTTCCCGTGCGGCGAAGTACTTTCCCGTTTCGGCGAAGTACTTTCCCGTGCGGCGAAGTACTTTCCCGTTTCGGCGAAGTACTTCCCGTGCGGCGAAGTACTTTCCCGTTTCGGCGAAGTACTTTCCCGTTTCGGCGAAGTACTTTCCCGTGCGGCGAAGTACTTTCCCGTTTCGGCGAAGTACTTCCCGTGCGGCGAAGTACTTTCCCGTTTCGGCGAAGTACTTTCCCGTGCGGCGAAGTACTTTCCCGTTTCGGCGAAGTACTTTCCCGTGCGGCGAAGTACTTTCCCGTTTCGGCGAAGTACTTTCCCGTTCGGCGAAGTACTTTCCCGTTCGGCGAAGTACTTTCCCGTTCGGCGAAGTACTTTCCCGTTCGGCGAAGTACTTCCCGTTTCGGCGAAGTACTTTCCCGTGCGGCGAAGTACTTTCCCGTTTCGGCGAAGTACTTTCCCGTGCGGCGAAGTACTTTCCCGTTTCGGCGAAGTACTTCCCGTTTCGGCGAAGTACTTTCCCGTTTCGGCGAAGTACCTTCCCGTTTCGGCGAAGTACTTTCCCGTGCGGCGAAGTACTTTCCCGTTTCGGCGAAGTACTTTCCCGTGCGGCGAAGTACTTTCCCGTTTCGGCGAAGTACTTCCCGTGCGGCGAAGTACTTTCCCGTTCGGCGAAGTACTTTCCCGTTTCGGCGAAGTACTTTCCCGTGCGGCGAAGTACTTTCCCGTTTCGGCGAAGTACTTTCCCGTGCGGCGAAGTACTTTCCCGTTTCGGCGAAGTACTTTCCCGTGCGGCGAAGTACTTTCCCGTTTCGGCGAAGTACTTTCCCGTGCGGCGAAGTACTTTCCCGTTTCGGCGAAGTACTTCCCGTGCGGCGAAGTACTTTCCCGTTTCGGCGAAGTACTTTCCCGTGCGGCGAAGTACTTTCCCGTTTCGGCGAAGTACTTTCCCGTGCGGCGAAGTACTTTCCCGTTTCGGCGAAGTACTTTCCCGTTGCGGCGAAGTACTTTCCCGTTTCGGCGAAGTACTTTCCCGTGCGGCGAAGTACTTTCCCGTTTCGGCGAAGTACTTTCCCGTGCGGCGAAGTACTTCCCGTTTCGGCGAAGTACTTTCCCGTTTCGGCGAAGTACTTTCCCGTGCGGCGAAGTACTTTCCCGTTTCGGCGAAGTACTTTCCCGTGCGGCGAAGTACTTTCCCGTTTCGGCGAAGTACTTTCCCGTGCGGCGAAGTACTTTCCCGTTTCGGCGAAGTACTTTCCCGTGCGGCGAAGTACTTTCCCGTTTCGGCGAAGTACTTTCCCGTTTCGGCGAAGTACTTTCCCGTTTCGGCGAAGTACTTTCCGTTCGGCGAAGTACTTTCCCGTGCGGCGAAGTACTTTCCCGTTTCGGCGAAGTACTTTCCCGTGCGGCGAAGTACTTTCCCGTTTCGGCGAAGTACTTCCGTTTCGGCGAAGTACTTTCCCGTGCGGCGAAGTACTTTCCCGTTTCGGCGAAGTACTTTCCCGTGCGGCGAAGTACTTTCCCGTTTCGGCGAAGTACTTCCCGTTCGGCGAAGTACTTCCCGTGCGGCGAAGTACTTTCCCGTTTCGGCGAAGTACTTTCCCGTGCGGCGAAGTACTTTCCCGTTTCGGCGAAGTACTTTCCCGTGCGGCGAAGTACTTTCCCGTTTCGGCGAAGTACTTTCCCGTGCGGCGAAGTACTTTCCCGTTTCGGCGAAGTACTTTCCCGTGCGGCGAAGTACTTTCCCGTTTCGGCGAAGTACTTTCCCGTGCGGCGAAGTACTTTCCCGTTTCGGCGAAGTACTTCCGTGCGGCGAAGTACTTTCCCGTGCGGCGAAGTACTTTCCCGTTTCGGCGAAGTACTTTCCCGTGCGGCGAAGTACTTTCCCGTTTCGGCGAAGTACTTTCCCGTGCGGCGAAGTACTTTCCCGTTTCGGCGAAGTACTTTCCCGTGCGGCGAAGTACTTTCCCGTTTCGGCGAAGTACTTTCCCGTGCGGCGAAGTACTTTCCCGTTTCGGCGAAGTACTTCCCGTTCGGCGAAGTACTTTCCCGTTTCGGCGAAGTACTTCCCGTTTCGGCGAAGTACTTTCCCGTGCGGCGAAGTACTTTCCCGTTTCGGCGAAGTACTTTCCCGTGCGGCGAAGTACTTTCCCGTTTCGGCGAAGTACTTTCCCGTGCGGCGAAGTACTTTCCCGTTTCGGCGAAGTACTTTCCGTGCGGCGAAGTACTTTCCCGTTTCGGCGAAGTACTTTCCCGTGCGGCGAAGTACTTTCCCGTTTCGGCGAAGTACTTTCCCGTTCGGCGAAGTACTTCCCGTTTCGGCGAAGTACTTCCCGTTTCGGCGAAGTACTTTCCCGTGCGGCGAAGTACTTTCCCGTTTCGGCGAAGTACTTTCCCGTGCGGCGAAGTACTTTCCCGTTTCGGCGAAGTACTTTCCCGTGCGGCGAAGTACTTTCCCGTTTCGGCGAAGTACTTTCCCGTGCGGCGAAGTACTTTCCCGTTTCGGCGAAGTACTTTCCCGTGCGGCGAAGTTCTTTCCCGTTTCGGCGAAGTACATTCCCGTGCGGCGAAGTACTTTCCCGTTTCGGCGAAGTACTTTCCCGTGCGGCGAAGTACTTTCCCGTTTCGGCGAAGTACTTTCCCGTGCGGCGAAGTACTTTCCCGTTTCGGCGAAGTACTTTCCCGTGCGGCGAAGTACTTTCCGTTTCGGCGAAGTACTTTCCCGTGCGGCGAAGTACTTTCCCGTTTCGGCGAAGTACTTTCCCGTGCGGCGAAGTACTTTCCCGTTTCGGCGAAGTACTTTCCGTGCGGCGAAGTACTTTCCCGTTTCGGCGAAGTACTTTCCCGTGCGGCGAAGTACTTTCCCGTTTCGGCGAAGTACTTTCCCGTGCGGCGAAGTACTTTCCCGTTTCGGCGAAGTACTTTCCCGTGCGGCGAAGTACTTTCCCGTTTCGGCGAAGTACTTTCCCGTGCGGCGAAGTACTTTCCCGTTTCGGCGAAGTACTTTCCCGTGCGGCGAAGTACTTTCCGTTTCGGCGAAGTACTTTCCCGTGCGGCGAAGTACTTTCCCGTTTCGGCGAAGTACTTTCCCGTGCGGCGAAGTACTTTCCCGTTTCGGCGAAGTACTTTCCCGTGCGGCGAAGTACTTTCCCGTTTCGGCGAAGTACTTTCCCGTGCGGCGAAGTACTTTCCCGTTTCGGCGAAGTACTTTCCCGTGCGGCGAAGTACTTTCCCGTTTCGGCGAAGTACTTTCCCGTGCGGCGAAGTACTTTCCCGTTTCGGCGAAGTACTTTCCCGTGCGGCGAAGTACTTTCCCGTTTCGGCGAAGTACTTTCCCGTGCGGCGAAGTACTTTCCCGTTTCGGCGAAGTACTTTCCCGTGCGGCGAAGTACTTTCCCGTTTCGGCGAAGTACTTTCCCGTGCGGCGAAGTACTTTCCCGTTTCGGCGAAGTACTTTCCCGTGCGGCGAAGTACTTTCCCGTTTCGGCGAAGTACTTTCCCGTGCGGCGAAGTACTTTCCCGTTTCGGCGAAGTACTTTCCCGTGCGGCGAAGTACTTTCCCGTTTCGGCGAAGTACTTTCCCGTGCGGCGAAGTACTTTCCCGTTTCGGCGAAGTACTTTC
The DNA here is from genome assembly GCF_046866305.1 of Octopus bimaculoides. Taxonomy (NCBI): domain Eukaryota; kingdom Metazoa; phylum Mollusca; class Cephalopoda; order Octopoda; family Octopodidae; genus Octopus; species Octopus bimaculoides. Next base: position 17,549 of record NW_028315545.1, read on the forward strand.
CCGTGCGGCGAAGTACTTTCCCGTTTCGGCGAAGTACTTTCCCGTGCGGCGAAGTACTTTCCCGTTTCGGCGAAGTACTTTCCCGTGCGGCGAAGTACTTTCCCGTTTCGGCGAAGTACTTTCCCGTGCGGCGAAGTACTTTCCCGTTTCGGCGAAGTACTTTCCCGTGCGGCGAAGTACTTTCCCGTTTCGGCGAAGTACTTTCCCGTGCGGCGAAGTACTTTCCCGTTTCGGCGAAGTACTTTCCCGTGCGGCGAAGTACTTTCCCGTTTCGGCGAAGTACTTTCCCGTGCGGCGAAGTACTTTCCCGTTTCGGCGAAGTACTTTCCCGTGCGGCGAAGTACTTTCCCGTTTCGGCGAAGTACTTTCCCGTGCGGCGAAGTACTTTCCCGTTTCGGCGAAGTACTTTCCCGTGCGGCGAAGTACTTTCCCGTTTCGGCGAAGTACTTTCCCGTGCGGCGAAGTACTTTCCCGTTTCGGCGAAGTACTTTCCCGTGCGGCGAAGTACTTTCCCGTTTCGGCGAAGTACTTTCCCCGTGCGGCGAAGTACTTTCCCGTTTCGGCGAAGTACTTTCCCGTTCGGGAAGTACTTTCCCGTTCGGCGAAGTACTTTCCCGTTTCGGCGAAGTACTTTCCCGTGCGGCGAAGTACTTTCCCGTTTCGGCGAAGTACTTTCCCGTGCGGCGAAGTACTTTCCCGTTTCGGCGAAGTACTTTCCCGTGCGGCGAAGTACTTTCCCGTTTCGGCGAAGTACTTTCCCGTTTCGGCGAAGTACTTTCCCGTGCGGCGAAGTACTTTCCCGTTTCGGCGAAGTACTTTCCCGTGCGGCGAAGTACTTTCCCGTTTCGGCGAAGTACTTTCCCGTGCGGGCGAAGTACTTTCCCGTTTCGGCGAAGTACTTTCCCGTGCGGCGAAGTACTTTCCCGTTTCGGCGAAGTACTTTCCCGTGCGGCGAAGTACTTTCCCGTTTCGGCGAAGTACTTTCCCGTGCGGCGAAGTACTTTCCCGTTTCGGCGAAGTACTTTCCCGTGCGGCGAAGTACTTTCCCGTTTCGGCGAAGTACTTTCCCGTGCGGCGAAGTACTTTCCCGTTTCGGCGAAGTACTTTCCCGTGCGGCGAAGTACTTTCCCGTTTCGGCGAAGTACTTCCCGTTCGGCGAAGTACTTTCCCGTGCGGCGAAGTACTTTCCCGTTTCGGCGAAGTACTTTCCCGTGCGGCGAAGTACTTTCCCGTTTCGGCGAAGTACTTTCCCGTGCGGCGAAGTACTTTCCCGTTTCGGCGAAGTACTTTCCCGTGCGGCGAAGTACTTTCCCGTTTCGGCGAAGTACTTTCCCGTGCGGCGAAGTACTTTCCCGTTTCGGCGAAGTACTTTCCCGTGCGGCGAAGTACTTTCCCGTTTCGGCGAAGTACTTTCCCGTGCGGCGAAGTACTTTCCCGTTTCGGCGAAGTACTTTCCCGTGCGGCGAAGTACTTTCCCGTTTCGGCGAAGTACTTTCCCGTGCGGCGAAGTACTTTCCCGTTTCGGCGAAGTACTTTCCCGTGCGGCGAAGTACTTTCCCGTTTCGGCGAAGTACTTTCCCGTGCGGCGAAGTACTTTCCCGTTTCGGCGAAGTACTTTCCCGTGCGGCGAAGTACTTTCCCGTTTCGGCGAAGTACTTTCCCGTGCGGCGAAGTACTTTCCCGTTTCGGCGAAGTACTTTCCCGTGCGGCGAAGTACTTTCCCGTTTCGGCGAAGTACTTTCCCGTGCGGCGAAGTACTTTCCCGTTTCGGGCGAAGTACTTTCCCGTGCGGCGAAGTACTTTCCCGTTTCGGCGAAGTACTTTCCCGTGCGGCGAAGTACTTTCCCGTTTCGGCGAAGTACTTTCCCGTGCGGCGAAGTACTTTCCCGTTTCGGCGAAGTACTTTCCCGTGCGGCGAAGTACTTTCCCGTTCGGCGAAGTACTTTCCCGTGCGGCGAAGTACTTTCCCGTTTCGGCGAAGTACTTTCCCGTGCGGCGAAGTACTTTCCCGTTTCGGCGAAGTACTTTCCCGTGCGGCGAAGTACTTTCCCGTTTCGGCGAAGTACTTTCCCGTGCGGCGAAGTACTTTCCCGTTTCGGCGAAGTACTTTCCGTGCGGCGAAGTACTTTCCCGTTCGGCGAAGTACTTTCCCGTTTCGGCGAAGTACTTTCCCGTGCGGCGAAGTACTTTCCCGTTTCGGCGAAGTACTTTCCCGTGCGGCGAAGTACTTTCCCGTTTCGGCGAAGTACTTTCCCGTGCGGCGAAGTACTTTCCCGTTTCGGCGAAGTACTTTCCCGTGCGGCGAAGTACTTTCCCGTTTCGGCGAAGTACTTTCCCGTGCGGCGAAGTACTTTCCCGTTTCGGCGAAGTACTTTCCCGTGCGGCGAAGTACTTTCCCGTTTCGGCGAAGTACTTTCCCGTGCGGCGAAGTACTTTCCCGTTTCGGCGAAGTACTTTCCCGTTCGGCGAAGTACTTTCCCGTTTCGGCGAAGTACTTTCCCGTGCGGCGAAGTACTTTCCCGTTTCGGCGAAGTACTTTCCCGTGCGGCGAAGTACTTTCCCGTTTCGGCGAAGTACTTTCCCGTGCGGCGAAGTACTTTCCCGTTTCGGCGAAGTACTTTCCCGTGCGGCGAAGTACTTTCCCGTTTCGGCGAAGTACTTTCCCGTGCGGCGAAGTACTTTCCCGTTTCGGCGAAGTACTTTCCCGTGCGGCGAAGTACTTTCCCGTTTCGGCGAAGTACTTTCCCGTGCGGCGAAGTACTTTCCGTTTCGGCGAAGTACTTTCCCGTGCGGCGAAGTACTTTCCCGTTTCGGCGAAGTACTTTCCCGTGCGGCGAAGTACTTTCCGTTTCGGCGAAGTACTTTCCCGTGCGGCGAAGTACTTTCCCGTTTCGGCGAAGTACTTTCCCGTGCGGCGAAGTACTTTCCCGTTTCGGCGAAGTACTTTCCCGTGCGGCGAAGTACTTTCCCGTTTCGGCGAAGTACTTTCCCGTGCGGCGAAGTACTTTCCCGTTTCGGCGAAGTACTTTCCCGTGCGGCGAAGTACTTTCCCGTTTCGGCGAAGTACTTTCCCGTGCGGCGAAGTACTTTCCCGTTTCGGCGAAGTACTTTCCCGTGCGGCGAAGTACTTTCCCGTTTCGGCGAAGTACTTTCCCGTGCGGCGAAGTACTTTCCCGTTTCGGCGAAGTACTTTCCCGTGCGGCGAAGTACTTTCCCGTTTCGGCGAAGTACTTTCCCGTGCGGCGAAGTACTTTCCCGTTTCGGCGAAGTACTTTCCCGTGCGGCGAAGTACTTTCCCGTTTCGGCGAAGTACTTTCCCGTGCGGCGAAGTACTTTCCCGTTTCGGCGAAGTACTTTCCCGTGCGGCGAAGTACTTTCCCGTTTCGGCGAAGTACTTTCCCGTGCGGCGAAGTACTTTCCGTTTCGGCGAAGTACTTTCCCGTGCGGCGAAGTACTTTCCCGTTTCGGCGAAGTACTTTCCCGTGCGGCGAAGTACTTTCCCGTTTCGGCGAAGTACTTTCCCGTGCGGCGAAGTACTTTCCCGTTTCGGCGAAGTACTTTCCCGTGCGGCGAAGTACTTTCCCGTTTCGGCGAAGTACTTTCCCGTGCGGCGAAGTACTTTCCCGTTTCGGCGAAGTACTTTCCCGTGCGGCGAAGTACTTTCCCGTTTCGGCGAAGTACTTTCCCGTTCGGCGAAGTACTTTCCCGTGCGGCGAAGTACTTCCCGTTCGGCGAAGTACTTTCCCGTGCGGCGAAGTACTTTCCCGTTTCGGCGAAGTACTTTCCCGTGCGGCGAAGTACTTTCCCGTTTCGGCGAAGTACTTTCCGTGCGGCGAAGTACTTTCCCGTTTCGGCGAAGTACTTTCCCGTGCGGCGAAGTACTTTCCCGTTTCGGCGAAGTACTTTCCCGTGCGGCGAAGTACTTTCCCGTTTCGGCGAAGTACTTTCCCGTGCGGCGAAGTACTTTCCCGTTCGGCGAAGTACTTTCCGTCGGCGAAGTACTTTCCCGTTCGGCGAAGTACTTTCCCGTTTCGGCGAAGTACTTTCCCGTGCGGCGAAGTACTTTCCCGTTTCGGCGAAGTACTTTCCCGTGCGGCGAAGTACTTTCCCGTTTCGGCGAAGTACTTTCCCGTGCGGCGAAGTACTTTCCCGTTTCGGCGAAGTACTTTCCCGTGCGGCGAAGTACTTTCCCGTTTCGGCGAAGTACTTTCCCGTGCGGCGAAGTACTTTCCCGTTTCGGCGAAGTACTTTCCCGTTTCGGCGAAGTACTTTCCCGTTTCGGGCGAAGTACTTTCCCGTGCGGCGAAGTACTTTCCCGTTTCGGCGAAGTACTTTCCCGTGCGGCGAAGTACTTTCCCGTTTCGGCGAAGTACTTTCCCGTGCGGCGAAGTACTTTCCCGTTTCGGCGAAGTACTTTCCCGATGCGGCGAAGTACTTTCCCGTTTCGGCGAAGTACTTTCCCGTTCGGCGAAGTACTTTCCCGTTTCGGCGAAGTACTTCCCGTTTCGGCGAAGTACTTTCCCGTGCGGCGAAGTACTTTCCCGTTTCGGCGAAGTACTTTCCCGTGCGGCGAAGTACTTTCCCGTTTCGGCGAAGTACTTTCCCGTGCGGCGAAGTACTTTCCCGTTTCGGCGAAGTACTTTCCCGTGCGGCGAAGTACTTTCCCGTTTCGGCGAAGTACTTTCCGTGCGGCGAAGTACTTTCCCGTTTCGGCGAAGTACTTTCCCGTGCGGCGAAGTACTTTCCCGTTTCGGCGAAGTACTTTCCCGTGCGGCGAAGTACTTTCCCGTTTCGGCGAAGTACTTTCCCGTGCGGCGAAGTACTTTCCCGTTTCGGCGAAGTACTTTCCCGTGCGGCGAAGTACTTTCCCGTTTCGGCGAAGTACTTTCCCGTGCGGCGAAGTACTTTCCCGTTTCGGCGAAGTACTTTCCCGTGCGGCGAAGTACTTTCCCGTTTCGGCGAAGTACTTTCCCGTGCGGCGAAGTACTTTCCCGTTTCGGCGAAGTACTTTCCCGTGCGGCGAAGTACTTTCCCGTTTCGGCGAAGTACTTTCCCGTGCGGACG
>NW_028315546.1:0-22000 GCF_046866305.1 Octopus bimaculoides
TTGTTTGTTCGTTCGTTCTTTCGTTAATTACTGCCTATGTAATACGTTCGTTCGTTCGTTCGTAAGTCCGTTCGTTCCTTTGTTTGTTCGTTCGTTATTTCGTTATTTCCTGACTATGTAATATGTTCGTTCGGTCGTTCGTAAGTCCGTTCGTTGCTTTGTTTGTTCGTTCGTTCTTTCGTTATTTCCTGCCTATGTAATACGTACGTTCGTTCGTTCGTAAGTACGTTCGTTGCTTTTTTTGTTCGTTCGTTCTTTCGTTATTTCCTGCCTATGTTATGCGTACTTTCGTTCGTTCGTAAGTACGTTCGTTCCTTTGTTCATTCGTTCTTTTGTTATTTCCTGCCTATGTAATACGTTCGTTTGGTCGTTCGTTGCTTTGTTTGTTCGTTCGTTCTTTCGTTATTTCCTGCCTATGTTATACGTACTTTCGTTCGTTCGTAAGTACGTTCGTTCCTTTGTTTGTTCGTTCGTTCTTTCGTTATTTCCTGCCTATGTAATACGTACGTTCGGTCGTTCGTAAGTACGTTCGTTGCTTTGTTTGTTCGTTCGTTCTTTCGTTATTTCCTGCCTTTGTAATACGTACGTTCGTTCGTTCGTAAGTACGTTCGTTCCTTTGTTTGTTCGTTCTTTCTTTCGTTATTTCCTGCCTATGTAATACGTTCGTTCGTTCGTTCGTAAGTACGTTCGTTCCTTTGTTTGTTCGTTCGTTCTTTCGTTATTTCCTGCCTATGTAATACGTTCGTTCGTTCGTAAGTACGTTCGTTCCTTTGTTTGTTCGTTCGTTCTTTCGTTATTTCCTGCCTATGTAATACGTAGGTTCGTTCGTTCGTAAGTACGTTCGTTCCTTTGTTTGTTCGTTCGTTCTTTCGTTATTTCCTGCCTATGTAATACGTACGTTCGTTCGTTCGCAAGTACGTTCGTTCCTTTGTTCGTTCGTTCTTTCGTTATTTCCTGCCTATGTAATACGTTCGTTCGTTCGTAAGTACGTTCGTTCCTTTGTTTGTTCGTTCGTTCTTTCGTTATTTCCTGCCTATGTTATACGTACTTTCCTTCGTTCGTAAGTACGTTCGTTCCTTTGTTTGTTCGTTCGTTCTTTCGTTATTTCCTGCCTATGTAATACGTACGTTCGTTCGTTCGTAAGTACGTTCGTTCCTTTGTTTGTTCGTTCGTTCTTTCGTTATTTCCTGCCTATGTAATACGTTCGTTCGTTCGTTCGTAAATACGTTCGTTCCTTTGTTTGTTCGTTCGTTCTTTCGTTATTTCCTGCCTATGTAATACGTACGTTCGTTCGTTCGTAAGTACGTTCGTTCCTTTGTTCGTTCGTTCTTTCGTTATTTCCTGCCTATGTAATACGTACGTTCGTTCGTTCGTAAGTACGTTCGTTCCTTTGTTTGTTCGTTCGTTCTTTCGTTAATTCCTGCCTATGTAATACGTTCGTTCGTTCGTTCGTAAGTCCGTTCGTTCCTTTGTTTGTTCGTTCGTTCTTTCGTTATTTCCTGCCTATGTAATACGTACGTTCGGTCGTTCGTAAGTACGTTCGTTCCTTTGTTTGTTCGTTCGTTCTTTCGTTATTTCCTGCCTATGTAATACGTACGTTCGTTCGTTCGTAAGAACGTTCGTTCCTTTGTTTGTTCGTTCGTTCTTTCGTTATTTCCTGCCTATGTAATACGTTCGTTCGTTCGTTCGTAAATACGTTCGTTCCTTTGTTTGTTCGTTCGTTCTTTCGTTATTTCCTGCCTATGTAATACGTACGTTCGTTCGTTCGTAAGTACGTTCGTTCCTTTGTTCGTTCGTTCTTTCGTTATTTCCTGCCTATGTAATACGTAAGTTCGTTCGTTCGTAAGTACGTTCGTTCCTTTGTTTGTTCGTTCGTTCTTTCGTTAATTCCTGCCTATGTAATACGTTCGTTCGTTCGTTCGTAAGTCCGTTCGTTCCTTTGTTTGTTCGTTCGTTCTTTCGTTATTTCCTGCCTATGTAATACGTACGTTCGGTCGTTCGTAAGTACGTTCGTTCCTTTGTTTGTTCGTTCGTTCTTTCGTTATTTCCTGCCTATGTTATACGTACTTTCGTTCGTTCGTAAGTACGTTCGTTCCTTTGTTTGTTCGTTCGTTCTTTCGTTATTTCCTGACTATGTAATATGTTCGTTCGGTCGTTCGTAAGTCCGTTCGTTGCTTTGTTTGTTCGTTCGTTCTTTCGTTATTTCCTGCCTATGTAATACGTACGTTCGTTCGTTCGTAAGTACGTTCGTTGCTTTGTTTGTTCGTTCGTTCTTTCGTTATTTCCTGCCTATGTTATACGTACTTTCGTTCGTTCGTAAGTACGTTCGTTCCTTTGTTCATTCGTTCTTTCGTTATTTCCTGCCTATGTAATACGTTCGTTTGGTCGTTCGTTGCTTTGTTTGTTCGTTCGTTCTTTCGTTATTTCCTGCCTATGTAATACGTACGTTCGTTCGTTCGTAAGTACGTTCGTTGCTTTGTTTGTTCGTTCGTTCTTTCGTTATTTCCTGCCTATGTTATACGTACTTTCGTTCGTTCGTAAGTACGTTCGTTCCTTTGTTTGTTCGTTCGTTCTTTCGTTATTTCCTGCCTATGTAATACGTACGTTCGGTCGTTCGTAAGTACGTTCGTTGCTTTGTTTGTTCGTTCGTTCTTTCGTTATTTCCTGCCTTTGTAATACGTACGTTCGTTCGTTCGTAAGTACGTTCGTTCCTTTTTTTGTTCGTTCTTTCTTTCGTTATTTCCTGCCTATGTAATACGTTCGTTCGTTCGTTCGTAAGTACGTTCGTTCCTTTGTTTGTTCGTTCGTTCTTTCGTTATTTCCTGCCTATGTAATTCGTTCGTTCGTTCGTAAGTACGTTCGTTCCTTTGTTTGTTCGTTCGTTCTTTCGTTATTTCCTGCCTATGTACTACGTACGTTCATTCGTTCGTTAGTACGTTCGTTCCTTTGTTTGTTCGTTCGTTCGTTCTTTCGTTATTTCGTGCCTATGTAATACGTAGGTTCGTTCGTTCGTAAGTACGTTCGTTCCTTTGTTTGTTCGTTCGTTCTTTCGTTATTTCCTGACTATGTTATACGTACTTTCGTTCGTTCGTAAGTACGTTCGTTCCTTTGTTTGTTCGTTCCTTCTTTCGTTATTTCCTGCCTATGTAATACGTTCGTTCGGTCGTTCGTAAGTCCGTTCGTTGCTTTGTTTGTTCGTTCGTTCTTTCGTTATTTCCTGCCTATGTAATGCGTACGTTCGGTCGTTCGTAAGTCCGTTCGTTGCTTTGTTTGTTCGTTCGTTCTTTCGTTATTTCCTGCCTATGTAATACGTACGTTCGTTCGTTCGTAAGTACGTTCGTTCGTAAGTACGTTCGTTCCTTTGTTTGTTCGTTCGTTCTTTCGTTATTTCCTGTCTATGTTATACGTACTTTCGTCCATTCGTAAGTACGTTCGTTCCTTTGTTTGTTCGTTCGTTCTTTCGTTATTTCCTGCCTATGTAATACGTTCGTTCGTTCGTTCGTAAGTACGTTCGTTCCTTTGTTTGTTCGTTCGTTCTTTCGTTATTTCCTGCCTATGTAATACGTACTTTCGTTCGTTCGTAAGTACGTTCGTTCCTTTGTTCGTTCGTTCTTTCGTTATTTCCTGCCTATGTAATACGTACGTTCGTTCGTTCGTAAGTACGTTCGTTCCTTTGTTTGTTCGTTCGTTCTTTCGTTAATTCCTGCCTATGTAATACGTTCGTTCGTTCGTTCGTAAGTCCGTTCGTTCCTTTGTTTGTTCGTTCGTTCTTTCGTTATTTCCTGCCTATGTAATACGTACGTTCGTTCGTTCGTAAGTACGTTCGTTCCTTTGTTTGTTCGTTCGTTATTTCGTTATTTCCTGCCTATGTAATACGTTCGTTCGTTCGTTCGTAAGTACGTTCGTTCCTTTGTTTGTTCGTTCGTTCTTTCGTTATTTCCTGCCTATGTAATACGTACGTTCGTTCGTTCGTAAGTACGTTCGTTCCTTTGTTTGTTCGTTCGTTCTTTCGTTATTTCCTGCCTATGTAATACGTACGTTCGTTCGTTCGTAAGTACGTTCGTTCCTTTGTTTGTTCGTTCGTTCTTTCGTTAATTCCTGCCTATGTAATACGTTCGTTCGTTCGTTCGTAAGTCCGTTCGTTCCTTTGTTTGTTCGTTCGTTCTTTCGTTATTTCCTGCCTATGTAATACGTACGTTCGGTCGTTCGTAAGTACGTTCGTTGCTTTGTTTGTTCGTTCGTTCTTTCGTTATTTCCTGCCTATGTTATACGTACTTTCGTTCGTTCGTAAGTACGTTCGTTCCTTTGTTTGTTCGTTCGTTCTTTCGTTATTTTCTGACTATGTAATATGTTCGTTCGGTCGTTCGTAAGTCCGTTCGTTGCTTTGTTTGTTCGTTCGTTCTGTCGTTATTTCCTGCCTATGTAATACGCACGTTCGGTCGTTCGTAAGTACGTTCGTTGCTTTGTTTCTTCGTTCGTTCTTTCGTTATTTCCTGCCTATGTTATACGTACTTTCGTTCGTTCGTAAGTACGTTCGTTCCTTTGTTCATTCGTTCTTTCGTTATTTCCTGCCTATGTAATACGTTCGTTTGGTCGTTCGTTGCTTTGTTTGTTCGTTCGTTCTTTCGTTATTTCCTGCCTATGTTATACGTACTTTCGTTCGTTCGTAAGTACGTTCGTTCCTTTGTTTGTTCGTTCGTTCTTTCGTTATTTCCTGCCTATGTAATACGTACGTTCGGTCGTTCGTAAGTACGTTCGTTAATTTGTTTGTTCGTTCGTTCTTTCGTTATTTCCTGCCTTTGTAATACGTACGTTCGTTCGTTCGTAAGTACGTTCGTTCCTTTGTTTGTTCGTTCTTTCTTTCGTTATTTCCTGCCTATGTAATACGTTCGTTCGTTCGTTCGTAAGTACGTTCGTTCCTTTGTTTGTTCGTTCGTTCTTTCGTTATTTCCTGCCTATGTAATACGTTCGTTCGTTCGTAAGTACGTTCGTTCCTTTGTTTGTTCGTTCGTTCTTTCGTTATTTCCTGCCTATGTAATACGTACGTTCATTCGTTCGTAAGTACGTTCGTTCCTTTGTTTGTTCGTTCGTTCTTTCGTTATTTCCTGCCTATGTAATACGTAGGTTCGTTCGTTCGTAAGTACGTTCGTTCCTTTGTTTGTTCGTTTGTTCTTTCGTTATTTCCTGCCTATGTAATACGTACGTTCGTTCGTTCGTAAGTACGTTCGTTCCTTTGTTCGTTCGTTCTTTCGTTATTTCCTGCCTATGTAATACGTTCGTTCGTTCGTAAGTACGTTCGTTCCTTTGTTTGTTCGTTCGTTCTTTCGTTATTTCCTGCCTATGTTATACGTACTTTCCTTCGTTCGTAAGTACGTTCGTTCCTTTGTTTGTTCGTTCGTTCTTTCGTTATTTCCTGCCTATGTAATACGTTCGTTCGTTCGTTCGTTCGTTCGTAAGTACGTTCGTTCCTTTGTTTGTTCGTTCGTACTTTCGTTATTTCCTGCCTATGTAATACGTACGTTCGTTCGTTCGTAAGTACGTTCGTTCCTTTGTTTGTTCGTTCGTTCTTTCGTTATTTCCTGCCTATGTAATACGTTCGTTCGTTCGTAAGTACGTTCGTTCCTTTGTTTGTTCGTTCGTTCTTTCGTTATTTCCTGCCTATGTAATACGTACGTTCGGTCGTTCGTAAGTACGTTCGTTCTTTTGTTTGTTCGTTCGTTCTTTCGTTATTTCCTGCCTATGTTATACGTACTTTCGTTCGTTCGTAAGTACGTTCGTTCCTTTGTTTGTTCGTTCGTTCTTTCGTTATTTCCTGACTATGTAATATGTTCGTTCGGTCGTTCGTAAGTCTGTTCGTTGCTTTGTTTGTTCGTTCGTTCTTTCGTTATTTTCTGCCTATGTAATACGTACGTTTGGTCGTTCGTTGCTTTGTTTGTTCGTTCGTTCTTTCGTTATTTCCTGCCTATGTTATACGTACTATCGTTCGTTCGTAAGTACGTTCGTTCCTTTGTTTGTTCGTTCGTTCTTTCGTTATTTCCTGCCTATGTAATACGTACGTTCGGTCGTTCGTAAGTACGTTCGTTGATTTGTTTGTTCGTTCGTTCTTTCGTTATTTCCTGCCTTTGTAATACGTACGTTCGTTCGTTCGTAAGTACGTTCGTTCCTTTGTTTGTTCGTTCGTTCTTTCGTTATTTCCTGCCTATGTAATACGTTCGTTCGTTCGTAAGTACGTTCGTTCCTTTGTTTGTTCGTTCGTTCTTTCGTTATTTCCTGCCTATGTAATACGTACGTTCGTTCGTTCGTAAGTACGTTCGTTCCTTTGTTTGTTCGTTCGTTCTTTCGTTATTTCCTGCCTATGTAATACGTTTGTTCGTTCGTAAGTACGTTCGTTCCTTTGTTTGTTCGTTCGTTCTTTCGTTATTTCCTGCCTATGTAATACGTACGTTCGTTCGTTCGTAAGTACGTTCGTTCCTTTGTTCGTTCGTTCTTTCGTTATTTCCTGCCTATGTAATACGTACGTTCGTTCGTTCGTAAGTACGTTCGTTCCTTTGTTTGTTCGTTCGTTCTTTCGTTAATTCCTGCCTATGTAATACGTTCGTTCGTTCGTTCGTAAGTCCGTTCGTTCCTTTGTTTGTTCGTTCGTTCTTTCGTTATTTCCTTCCTATGTAATACGTACGTTCGGTCGTTCGTAAGTACGTTCGTTCTTTTGTTTGTTCGTTCGTTCTTTCGTTATTTCCTGCCTATGTTAAACGTACTTTCGTTCGTTCGTAAGTACGTTCGTTCCTTTGTTTGTTCGTTCGTTCTTTCGTTATTTCCTGACTATGTAATATGTTCGTTCGGTCGTTCGTAAGTCTGTTCGTTGCTTTGTTTGTTCGTTCGTTCTTTCGTTATTTCCTGCCTATGTTATACGTATTTCGTTCGTTCGTATGTACGTTCGTTCCTTTGTTTGTTCGTTCGTTCTTTCGTTATTTCCTGCCTATGTAATACGTACGTTCGGTCGTTCGTAAGTACGTTCGTTGATTTGTTTGTTCGTTCGTTCTTTCGTTATTTCCTGCCTTTGTAATACGTACGTTCGTTCGTTCGTAAGTACGTTCGTTCCTTTGTTTGTTCGTTCTTTCTTTCGTTATTTCCTGCCTATGTAATACGTTCGTTCGTTCGTTCGTAAGTACGTTCGTTCCTTTGTTTGTTCGTTCGTTCTTTCGTTATTTCCTGCCTATGTAATACGTTCGTTCGTTCATAAGTACGTTCGTTCCTTTGTTTGTTCGTTCGTTCTTTCGTTATTTCCTGCCTATGTAATATGTACGTTCGTTCGTTCGTAAGTACGTTCGTTCCTTTGTTTGTTCGTTCGTTCTTTCGTTATTTCCTGCCTATGTAATACGTTCGTTCGTTCGTAAGTACGTTCGTTCCTTTGTTTGTTCGTTCGTTCTTTCGTTATTTCCTGCCTATGTAATACGTACGTTCGTTCGTTCGTAAGTACGTTCGTTCCTTTGTTCGTTCGTTCTTTCGTTATTTCCTGCCTATGTTATACGTACTTTCGTTCGTTCGTAAGTACGTTCGTTCCTTTGTTCATTCGTTCTTTCGTTATTTCCTGCCTATGTAATACGTTCGTTTGGTCGTTCGTTGCTTTGTTTGTTCGTTCGTTCTTTCGTTATTTCCTGCCTATGTTATACGTACTTTCGTTCGTTCGTAAGTACGTTCGTTCCTTTGTTTGTTCGTTCGTTCTTTCGTTATTTCCTGCCTATGTAATACGTACGTTCGGTCGTTCGTAAGTACGTTCGTTAATTTGTTTGTTCGTTCGTTCTTTCGTTATTTCCTGCCTTTGTAATACGTACGTTCGTTCGTTCGTAAGTACGTTCGTTCCTTTGTTTGTTCGTTCTTTCTTTCGTTATTTCCTGCCTATGTAATACGTTCGTTCGTTCGTTCGTAAGTACGTTCGTTCCTTTGTTTGTTCGTTCGTTCTTTCGTTATTTCCTGCCTATGTAATACGTTCGTTCGTTCGTAAGTACGTTCGTTCCTTTGTTTGTTCGTTCGTTCTTTCGTTATTTCCTGCCTATGTAATACGTAGGTTCGTTCGTTCGTAAGTACGTTCGTTCCTTTGTTTGTTCGTTTGTTCTTTCGTTATTTCCTGCCTATGTAATACGTACGTTCGTTCGTTCGTAAGTACGTTCGTTCCTTTGTTCGTTCGTTCTTTCGTTATTTCCTGCCTATGTAATACGTTCGTTCGTTCGTAAGTACGTTCGTTCCTTTGTTTGTTCGTTCGTTCTTTCGTTATTTCCTGCCTATGTTATACGTACTTTCCTTCGTTCGTAAGTACGTTCGTTCCTTTGTTTGTTCGTTCGTTCTTTCGTTATTTCCTGCCTATGTAATACGTTCGTTCGTTCGTTCGTTCGTTCGTAAGTACGTTCGTTCCTTTGTTTGTTCGTTCGTACTTTCGTTATTTCCTGCCTATGTAATACGTACGTTCGTTCGTTCGTAAGTACGTTCGTTCCTTTGTTTGTTCGTTCGTTCTTTCGTTAATTCCTGCCTATGTAATACGTTCGTTCGTTCGTTCGTATGTCCGTTCGTTCCTTTGTTTGTTCGTTCGTTCTTTCGTTATTTCCTGCCTATGTAATACGTACGTTCGGTCGTTCGTAAGTACGTTCGTTCTTTTGTTTGTTCGTTCGTTCTTTCGTTATTTCCTGCCTATGTTATACGTACTTTCGTTCGTTCGTAAGTACGTTCGTTCCTTTGTTTGTTCGTTCGTTCTTTCGTTATTTCCTGACTATGTAATATGTTCGTTCGGTCGTTCGTAAGTCTGTTCGTTGCTTTGTTTGTTCGTTCGTTCTTTCGTTATTTTCTGCCTATGTAATACGTACGTTTGGTCGTTCGTTGCTTTGTTTGTTCGTTCGTTCTTTCGTTATTTCCTGCCTATGTTATACGTACTATCGTTCGTTCGTAAGTACGTTCGTTCCTTTGTTTGTTCGTTCGTTCTTTCGTTATTTCCTGCCTATGTAATACGTACGTTCGGTCGTTCGTAAGTACGTTCGTTGATTTGTTTGTTCGTTCGTTCTTTCGTTATTTCCTGCCTTTGTAATACGTACGTTCGTTCGTTCGTAAGTACGTTCGTTCCTTTGTTTGTTCGTTCGTTCTTTCGTTATTTCCTGCCTATGTAATACGTTCGTTCGTTCGTAAGTACGTTCGTTCCTTTGTTTGTTCGTTCGTTCTTTCGTTATTTCCTGCCTATGTAATACGTACGTTCGTTCGTTCGTAAGTACGTTCGTTCCTTTGTTTGTTCGTTCGTTCTTTCGTTATTTCCTGCCTATGTAATACGTTCGTTCGTTCGTAAGTACGTTCGTTCCTTTGTTTGTTCGTTCGTTCTTTCGTTATTTCCTGCCTATGTAATACGTACGTTCGTTCGTTCGTAAGTACGTTCGTTCCTTTGTTCGTTCGTTCTTTCGTTATTTCCTGCCTATGTAATACGTACGTTCGTTCGTTCGTAAGTACGTTCGTTCCTTTGTTTGTTCGTTCGTTCTTTCGTTAATTCCTGCCTATGTAATACGTTCGTTCGTTCGTTCGTAAGTCCGTTCGTTCCTTTGTTTGTTCGTTCGTTCTTTCGTTATTTCCTGCCTATGTAATACGTACGTTCGGTCGTTCGTAAGTACGTTCGTTCTTTTGTTTGTTCGTTCGTTCTTTCGTTATTTCCTGCCTATGTTAAACGTACTTTCGTTCGTTCGTAAGTACGTTCGTTCCTTTGTTTGTTCGTTCGTTCTTTCGTTATTTCCTGACTATGTAATATGTTCGTTCGGTCGTTCGTAAGTCTGTTCGTTGCTTTGTTTGTTCGTTCGTTCTTTCGTTATTTTCTGCCTATGTAATACGTACGTTTGGTCGTTCGTTGCTTTGTTTGTTCGTTCGTTCTTTCGTTATTTCCTGCCTATGTTATACGTATTTCGTTCGTTCGTATGTACGTTCGTTCCTTTGTTTGTTCGTTCGTTCTTTCGTTATTTCCTGCCTATGTAATACGTACGTTCGGTCGTTCGTAAGTACGTTCGTTGATTTGTTTGTTCGTTCGTTCTTTCGTTATTTCCTGCCTTTGTAATACGTACGTTCGTTCGTTCGTAAGTACGTTCGTTCCTTTGTTTGTTCGTTCTTTCTTTCGTTATTTCCTGCCTATGTAATACGTTCGTTCGTTCGTTCGTAAGTACGTTCGTTCCTTTGTTTGTTCGTTCGTTCTTTCGTTATTTCCTGCCTATGTAATACGTTCGTTCGTTCGTAAGTACGTTCGTTCCTTTGTTTGTTCGTTCGTTCTTTCGTTATTTCCTGCCTATGTAATACGTACGTTCGTTCGTTCGTAAGTACGTTCGTTCCTTTGTTTGTTCGTTCGTTCTTTCGTTATTTCCTGCCTATGTAATACGTTCGTTCGTTCGTAAGTACGTTCGTTCCTTTGTTTGTTCGTTCGTTCTTTCGTTATTTCCTGCCTATGTAATACGTACGTTCGTTCGTTCGTAAGTACGTTCGTTCCTTTGTTCGTTCGTTCTTTCGTTATTTCCTGCCTATGTAATACGTACGTTCGTTCGTTCGTAAGTACGTTCGTTCCTTTGTTTGTTCGTTCGTTCTTTCGTTAATTCCTGCCTATGTAATACGTTCGTTCGTTCGTTCGTAAGTCCGTTCGTTCCTTTGTTTGTTCGTTCGTTCTTTCGTTATTTCCTGCCTATGTAATACGTACGTTCGGTCGTTCGTAAGTACGTTCGTTCTTTTGTTTGTTCGTTCGTTCTTTCGTTATTTCCTGCCTATGTTAAACGTACTTTCGTTCGTTCGTAAGTACGTTCGTTCCTTTGTTTGTTCGTTCGTTCTTTCGTTATTTCCTGACTATGTAATATGTTCGTTCGGTCGTTCGTAAGTCCGTTCGTTGCTTTGTTTGTTCGTTCGTTCTTTCGTTATTTCCTGCCTATGTAATACGTACGTTCGTTCGTTCGTAAGTACGTTCGTTGCTTTGTTTGTTCGTTCGTTCTTTCGTTATTTCCTGCCTATGTTATGCGTACTTTCGTTCGTTCGTAAGTACGTTCGTTCCTTTGTTCATTCGTTCTTTTGTTATTTCCTGCCTATGTAATACGTTCGTTTGGTCGTTCGTTGCTTTGTTTGTTCGTTCGTTCTTTCGTTATTTCCTGCCTATGTTATACGTACTTTCGTTCGTTCGTAAGTACGTTCGTTCCTTTGTTTGTTCGTTCGTTCTTTCGTTATTTCCTGCCTATGTAATACGTACGTTCGGTCGTTCGTAAGTACGTTCGTTGCTTTGTTTGTTCGTTCGTTCTTTCGTTATTTCCTGCCTTTGTAATACGTACGTTCGTTCGTTCGTAAGTACGTTCGTTCCTTTGTTTGTTCGTTCTTTCTTTCGTTATTTCCTGCCTATGTAATACGTTCGTTCGTTCGTTCGTAAGTACGTTCGTTCCTTTGTTTGTTCGTTCGTTCTTTCGTTATTTCCTGCCTATGTAATACGTTCGTTCGTTCGTAAGTACGTTCGTTCCTTTGTTTGTTCGTTCGTTCTTTCGTTATTTCCTGCCTATGTAATACGTAGGTTCGTTCGTTCGTAAGTACGTTCGTTCCTTTGTTTGTTCGTTCGTTCTTTCGTTATTTCCTGCCTATGTAATACGTACGTTCGTTCGTTCGTAAGTACGTTCGCTCCTTTGTTCGTTCGTTCTTTCGTTATTTCCTGCCTATGTAATACGTTCGTTCGTTCGTAAGTACGTTCGTTCCTTTGTTTGTTCGTTCGTTCTTTCGTTATTTCCTGCCTATGTTATACGTACTTTCCTTCGTTCGTAAGTACGTTCGTTCCTTTGTTTGTTCGTTCGTTCTTTCGTTATTTCCTGCCTATGTAATACGTACGTTCGTTCGTTCGTAAGTACGTTCGTTCCTTTGTTTGTTCGTTCGTTCTTTCGTTATTTCCTGCCTATGTAATACGTTCGTTCGTTCGTTCGTAAATACGTTCGTTCCTTTGTTTGTTCGTTCGTTCTTTCGTTATTTCCTGCCTATGTAATACGTACGTTCGTTCGTTCGTAAGTACGTTCGTTCCTTTGTTCGTTCGTTCTTTCGTTATTTCCTGCCTATGTAATACGTACGTACGTTCGTTCGTAAGTACGTTCGTTCCTTTGTTTGTTCGTTCGTTCTTTCGTTAATTCCTCCCTATGTAATACGTTCGTTCGTTCGTTCGTAAGTCCGTTCGTTCCTTTGTTTGTTCGTTCGTTCTTTCGTTATTTCCTGCCTATGTAATACGTACGTTCGGTCGTTCGTAAGTACGTTCGTTCCTTTGTTTGTTCGTTCGTTCTTTCGTTATTTCCTGCCTATGTAATACGTACGTTCGTTCGTTCGTAAGTACGTTCGTTCCTTTGTTTGTTCGTTCGTTCTTTCGTTATTTCCTGCCTATGTAATACGTTCGTTCGTTCGTTCGTAAATACGTTCGTTCCTTTGTTTGTTCGTTCGTTCTTTCGTTATTTCCTGCCTATGTAATACGTACGTTCGTTCGTTCGTAAGTACGTTCGTTCCTTTGTTCGTTCGTTCTTTCGTTATTTCCTGCCTATGTAATACGTAAGTTCGTTCGTTCGTAAGTACGTTCGTTCCTTTGTTTGTTCGTTCGTTCTTTCGTTAATTCCTGCCTATGTAATACGTTCGTTCGTTCGTTCGTAAGTCCGTTCGTTCCTTTGTTTGTTCGTTCGTTCTTTCGTTATTTCCTGCCTATGTAATACGTACGTTCGGTCGTTCGTAAGTACGTTCGTTCCTTTGTTTGTTCGTTCGTTCTTTCGTTATTTCCTGCCTATGTTATACGTACTTTCGTTCGTTCGTAAGTACGTTCGTTCCTTTGTTTGTTCGTTCGTTCTTTCGTTATTTCCTGCCTATGTAATACGTACGTTCGTTCGTTCGTAAGTACGTTCGTTCCTTTGTTTGTTCGTTCGTTCTTTCGTTATTTCCTGCCTATGTAATACGTACGTTCGTTCGTTCGTAAGTACGTTCGTTCCTTTGTTTGTTCGTTCGTTCTTTCGTTATTTCCTGCCTATGTAATACGTTCGTTCGTTCGTTCGTAAATACGTTCGTTCCTTTGTTTGTTCGTTCGTTCTTTCGTTATTTCCTGCCTATGTAATACGTACGTTCGTTCGTTCGTAAGTACGTTCGTTCCTTTGTTCGTTCGTTCTTTCGTTATTTCCTGCCTATGTAATACGTACGTACGTTCGTTCGTAAGTACGTTCGTTCCTTTGTTTGTTCGTTCGTTCTTTCGTTAATTCCTGCCTATGTAATACGTTCGTTCGTTCGTTCGTAAGTCCGTTCGTTCCTTTGTTTGTTCGTTCGTTCTTTCGTTATTTCCTGCCTATGTAATACGTACGTTCGGTCGTTCGTAAGTACGTTCGTTCCTTTGTTTGTTCGTTCGTTCTTTCGTTATTTCCTGCCTATGTAATACGTACGTTCGTTCGTTCGTAAGTACGTTCGTTCCTTTGTTTGTTCGTTCGTTCTTTCGTTATTTCCTGCCTATGTAATACGTTCGTTCGTTCGTTCGTAAATACGTTCGTTCGTTCGTTCGTAAATACGTTCGTTCCTTTGTTTGTTCGTTCGTTCTTTCGTTATTTCCTGCCTATGTAATACGTACGTTCGTTCGTTCGTAAGTACGTTCGTTCCTTTGTTCGTTCGTTCTTTCGTTATTTCCTGCCTATGTAATACGTAAGTTCGTTCGTTCGTTAGTACGTTCGTTCCTTTGTTTGTTCGTTCGTTCTTTCGTTAATTCCTGCCTATGTAATACGTTCGTTCGTTCGTTCGTAAGTCCGTTCGTTCCTTTGTTTGTTCGTTCGTTCTTTCGTTATTTCCTGCCTATGTAATACGTACGTTCGGTCGTTCGTTCCTTTGTTTGTTCGTTCGTTCTTTCGTTATTTCCTGCCTATGTTATACGTACTTTCGTTCGTTCGTAAGTACGTTCGTTCCTTTGTTTGTTCGTTCGTTCTTTCGTTATTTCCTGACTATGTAATACGTTCGTTCGTTCGTAAGTCCGTTCGTTCCTTTGTTTGTTCGTTCGTTCTTTCGTTATTTCCTGCCTATGTAATACGTAGGTTCGTTCGTTCGTAAGTACGTTCGTTCCTTTGTTTGTTCGTTCGTTCTTTCGTTATTTCCTGCCTATGTAATACGTACGTTCGTTCGTTCGTAAGTACGTTCGTTCCTTTGTTCGTTCCCTCTTTCGTTATTTCCTGCCTATGTAATACGTTCGTTCGTTCGTAAGTACGTTCGTTCCTTTGTTTGTTCGTTCGTTCTTTCGTTATTTCCTGCCTATGTTATACGTACTTTCCTTCGTTCGTAAGTACGTTCGTTCCTTTGTTTGTTCGTTCGTTCTTTCGTTATTTCCTGCCTATGTAATACGTACGTTCGTTCGTTCGTAAGTACGTTCGTTCCTTTGTTTGTTCGTTCGTTCTTTCGTTATTTCCTGCCTATGTAATACGTTCGTTCGTTCGTTCGTAAATACGTTCGTTCCTTTGTTTGTTCGGTCGTTCTTTCGTTATTTCCTGCCTATGTAATACGTACGTTCGTTCGTTCGTAAGTACGTTCGTTCCTTTGTTCGTTCGTTCTTTCGTTATTTCCTGCCTATGTAATACGTACGTTCGTTCGTTCGTAAGTACGTTCGTTCCTTTGTTTGTTCGTTCGTTCTTTCGTTAATTCCTGCCTATGTAATACGTTCGTTCGTTCGTTCGTAAGTCCGTTCGTTCCTTTGTTTGTTCGTTCGTTCTTTCGTTATTTCCTGCCTATGTAATACGTACGTTCGTTCGTTCGTAAGTACGTTCGTTCCTTTGTTTGTTCGTTCGTTCTTTCGTTATTTCCTGCCTATGTAATACGTTCGTTCGTTCGTTCGTAAATACGTTCGTTCCTTTGTTTGTTCGTTCGTTCTTTCGTTATTTCCTGCCTATGTAATACGTACGTTCGTTCGTTCGTAAGTACGTTCGTTCCTTTGTTCGTTCGTTCTTTCGTTATTTCCTGCCTATGTAATACGTAAGTTCGTTCGTTCGTAAGTACGTTCGTTCCTTTGTTTGTTCGTTCGTTCTTTCGTTAATTCCTGCCTATGTAATACGTTCGTTCGTTCGTTCGTAAGTCCGTTCGTTCCTTTGTTTGTTCGTTCGTTCTTTCGTTATTTCCTGCCTATGTAATACGTACGTTCGGTCGTTCGTAAGTACGTTCGTTCCTTTGTTTGTTCGTTCGTTCTTTCGTTATTTCCTGCCTATGTTATACGTACTTTTGTTCGTTCGTAAGTACGTTCGTTCCTTTGTTTGTTCGTTCGTTCTTTCGTTATTTCCTGACTATGTAATATGTTCGTTCGGTCGTTCGTAAGTCCGTTCGTTGCTTTGTTTGTTCGTTCGTTCTTTCGTTATTTCCTGCCTATGTAATACGTACGTTCGTTCGTTCGAAAGTACGTTCGTTGCTTTGTTTGTTCGTTCGTTCTTTCGTTATTTCCTGCCTATGTAATACGTACGTTCGGTCGTTCGTAAGTACGTTCGTTCCTTTGTTTGTTCGTTCGTTCTTTCGTTATTTCCTGCCTATGTTATACGTACTTTTGTTCGTTCGTAAGTACGTTCGTTCCTTTGTTTGTTCGTTCGTTCTTTCGTTATTTCCTGCCTATGTAATACGTTCGTTCGTTCGTTCGTAAATACGTTCGTTCCTTTGTTTGTTCGTTCGTTCTTTCGTTATTTCCTGCCTATGTAATACGTACGTTCGTTCGTTCGTAAGTACGTTCGTTCCTTTGTTCGTTCGTTCTTTCGTTATTTCCTGCCTATGTAATACGTAAGTTCGTTCGTTCGTAAGTACGTTCGTTCCTTTGTTTGTTCGTTCGTTCTTTCGTTAATTCCTGCCTATGTAATACGTTCGTTCGTTCGTTCGTAAGTCCGTTCGTTCCTTTGTTTGTTCGTTCGTTCTTTCGTTATTTCCTGCCTATGTAATACGTACGTTCGGTCGTTCGTAAGTACGTTCGTTCCTTTGTTTGTTCGTTCGTTCTTTCGTTATTTCCTGCCTATGTTATACGTACTTTCGTTCGTTCGTAAGTACGTTCGTTCCTTTGTTTGTTCGTTCGTTCTTTCGTTATTTCCTGCCTATGTAATACGTACGTTCGTTCGTTCGTAAGTACGTTCGTTCCTTTGTTTGTTCGTTCGTTCTTTCGTTATTTCCTGCCTATGTAATACGTACGTTCGTTCGTTCGTAAGTACGTTCGTTCCTTTGTTTGTTCGTTCGTTCTTTCGTTATTTCCTGCCTATGTAATACGTTCGTTCGTTCGTTCGTAAATACGTTCGTTCCTTTGTTTGTTCGTTCGTTCTTTCGTTATTTCCTGCCTATGTAATACGTACGTTCGTTCGTTCGTAAGTACGTTCGTTCCTTTGTTCGTTCGTTCTTTCGTTATTTCCTGCCTATGTAATACGTACGTACGTTCGTTCGTAAGTACGTTCGTTCCTTTGTTTGTTCGTTCGTTCTTTCGTTAATTCCTGCCTATGTAATACGTTCGTTCGTTCGTTCGTAAGTCCGTTCGTTCCTTTGTTTGTTCGTTCGTTCTTTCGTTATTTCCTGCCTATGTAATACGTACGTTCGGTCGTTCGTAAGTACGTTCGTTCCTTTGTTTGTTCGTTCGTTATTTCCTGCCTATGTAATACGTACGTTCGTTCGTTCGTAAGTACGTTCGTTCCTTTGTTTGTTCGTTCGTTCTTTCGTTATTTCCTGCCTATGTAATACGTTCGTTCGTTCGTTCGTAAATACGTTCGTTCCTTTGTTTGTTCGTTCGTTCTTTCGTTATTTCCTGCCTATGTAATACGTACGTTCGTTCGTTCGTAAGTACGTTCGTTCCTTTGTTCGTTCGTTCTTTCGTTATTTCCTGCCTATGTAATACGTAAGTTCGTTCGTTCGTTAGTACGTTCGTTCCTTTGTTTGTTCGTTCGTTCTTTCGTTAATTCCTGCCTATGTAATACGTTCGTTCGTTCGTTCGTAAGTCCGTTCGTTCCTTTGTTTGTTCGTTCGTTCTTTCGTTATTTCCTGCCTATGTAATACGTACGTTCGGTCGTTCGTTCCTTTGTTTGTTCGTTCGTTCTTTCGTTATTTCCTGCCTATGTTATACGTACTTTCGTTCGTTCGTAAGTACGTTCGTTCCTTTGTTTGTTCGTTCGTTCTTTCGTTATTTCCTGACTATGTAATACGTTCGTTCGTTCGTAAGTCCGTTCGTTCCTTTGTTTGATCGTTCGTTCTTTCGTTATTTCCTGCCTATGTAATACGTAGGTTCGTTCGTTCGTAAGTACGTTCGTTCCTTTGTTTGTTCGTTCGTTCTTTCGTTATTTCCTGCCTATGTAATACGTACGTTCGTTCGTTCGTAAGTACGTTCGTTCCTTTGTTCGTTCGCTCTTTCGTTATTTCCTGCCTATGTAATACGTTCGTTCGTTCGTAAGTACGTTCGTTCCTTTGTTTGTTCGTTCGTTCTTTCGTTATTTCCTGCCTATGTTATACGTACTTTCCTTCGTTCGTAAGTACGTTCGTTCTTTTGTTTGTTCGTTCGTTCTTTCGTTATTTCCTGCCTATGTAATACGTACGTTCGTTCGTTCGTAAGTACGTTCGTTCCTTTGTTTGTTCGTTCGTTCTTTCGTTATTTCCTGCCTATGTAATACGTTCGTTCGTTCGTTCGTAAATACGTTCGTTCCTTTGTTTGTTCGGTCGTTCTTTCGTTATTTCCTGCCTATGTAATACGTACGTTCGTTCGTTCGTAAGTACGTTCGTTCCTTTGTTCGTTCGTTCTTTCGTTATTTCCTGCCTATGTAATACGTACGTTCGTTCGTTCGTAAGTACGTTCGTTCCTTTGTTTGTTCGTTCGTTCTTTCGTTAATTCCTGCCTATGTAATACGTTCGTTCGTTCGTTCGTAAGTCCGTTCGTTCCTTTGTTTGTTCGTTCGTTCTTTCGTTATTTCCTGCCTATGTAATACGTACGTTCGTTCGTTCGTAAGTACGTTCGTTCCTTTGTTTGTTCGTTCGTTCTTTCGTTATTTCCTGCCTATGTAATACGTTCGTTCGTTCGTTCGTAAATACGTTCGTTCCTTTGTTTGTTCGTTCGTTCTTTCGTTATTTCCTGCCTATGTAATACGTACGTTCGTTCGTTCGTAAGTACGTTCGTTCCTTTGTTCGTTCGTTCTTTCGTTATTTCCTGCCTATGTAATACGTAAGTTCGTTCGTTCGTAAGTACGTTCGTTCCTTTGTTTGTTCGTTCGTTCTTTCGTTAATTCCTGCCTATGTAATACGTTCGTTCGTTCGTTCGTAAGTCCGTTCGTTCCTTTGTTTGTTCGTTCGTTCTTTCGTTATTTCCTGCCTATGTAATACGTACGTTCGGTCGTTCGTAAGTACGTTCGTTCCTTTGTTTGTTCGTTCGTTCTTTCGTTATTTCCTGCCTATGTTATACGTACTTTTGTTCGTTCGTAAGTACGTTCGTTCCTTTGTTTGTTCGTTCGTTCTTTCGTTATTTCCTGACTATGTAATATGTTCGTTCGGTCGTTCGTAAGTCCGTTCGTTGCTTTGTTTGTTCGTTCGTTCTTTCGTTATTTCCTGCCTATGTAATACGTACGTTCGTTCGTTCGAAAGTACGTTCGTTGCTTTGTTTGTTCGTTCGTTCTTTCGTTATTTCCTGCCTATGTTATACGTACTTTCGTTCGTTCGTAAGTACGTTCGTTCCTTTGTTCATTCGTTCTTTCGTTATTTCCTGCCTATGTAATACGTTCGTTTGGTCGTTCGTTGCTTTGTTTGTTCGTTCGTTCTTTCGTTATTTCCTGCCTATGTAATACGTAGGTTCGTTCGTTCGTAAGTACGTTCGTTGCTTTGTTTGTTCGTTCGTTCTTTCGTTATTTCCTGCCTATGTTATACGTACTTTCGTTCGTTCGTAAGTACGTTCGTTCCTTTGTTTGTTCGTTCGTTCTTTCGTTATTTCCTGCCTATGTAATACGTACGTTCGGTCGTTCGTAAGTACGTTCGTTGCTTTGTTTGTTCGTTCGTTCTTTCGTTATTTCCTGCCTTTGTAATACGTACGTTCGTTCGTTCGTAAGTACGTTCGTTCCTTTGTTTGTTCGTTCTTTCTTTCGTTATTTCCTGCCTATGTAATACGTTCGTTCGTTCGTTCGTAAGTACGTTCGTTCCTTTGTTTGTTCGTTCGTTCTTTCGTTATTTCCTGCCTATGTAATACGTTCGTTCGTTCGTAAGTACGTTCGTTCCTTTGTTTGTTCGTTCGTTCTTTCGTTATTTCCTGCCTATGTACTACGTACGTTCATTCGTTCGTTAGTACGTTCGTTCCTTTGTTTGTTCGTTCGTTCGTTCTTTCGTTATTTCGTGCCTATGTAATACGTAGGTTCGTTCGTTCGTAAGTACGTTCGTTCCTTTGTTTGTTCGTTCGTTCTTTCGTTATTTCCTGACTATGTTATACGTACTTTCGTTCGTTCGTAAGTACGTTCGTTCCTTTGTTTGTTCGTTCCTTCTTTCGTTATTTCCTGCCTATGTAATACGTTCGTTCGGTCGTTCGTAAGTCCGTTCGTTGCTTTGTTTGTTCGTTCGTTCTTTCGTTATTTCCTGCCTATGTAATACGTACGTTCGTTCGTTCGTAAGTACGTTCGTTCGTAAGTACGTTCGTTCCTTTGTTTGTTCGTTCGTTCTTTCGTTATTTCCTGTCTATGTTATACGTACTTTCGTCCATTCGTAAGTACGTTCGTTCCTTTGTTTGTTCGTTCGTTCTTTCGTTATTTCCTGCCTATGTAATACGTTCGTTCGTTCGTTCGTAAGTACGTTCGTTCCTTTGTTTGTTCGTTCGTTCTTTCGTTATTTCCTGCCTATGTAATACGTACTTTCGTTCGTTCGTAAGTACGTTCGTTCCTTTGTTCGTTCGTTCTTTCGTTATTTCCTGCCTATGTAATACGTACGTTCGTTCGTTCGTAAGTACGTTCGTTCCTTTGTTTGTTCGTTCGTTCTTTCGTTAATTCCTGCCTATGTAATACGTCCGTTCGTTCGTTCGTAAGTCCGTTCGTTCCTTTGTTTGTTCGTTCGTTCTTTCGTTATTTCCTGCCTATGTAATACGTACGTTCGGTCGTTCGTAAGTACGTTCGTTCTTTTGTTTGTTCGTTCGTTCTTTCGTTATTTCCTGCCTATGTTATACGTACTTTCGTTCGTTCGTAAGTACGTTCGTTCCTTTGTTTGTTCGTTCGTTCTTTCGTTATTTCCTGACTATGTAATATGTTCGTTCGGTCGTTCGTAAGTCCGTTCGTTCGTAAGTACGTTCGTTCCTTTGTTTGTTCGTTCTTTCTTTCGTTATTTCCTGCCTATGTAATACGTTCGTTCGTTCGTTCGTAAGTACGTTCGTTCCTTTGTTTGTTCGTTCGTTCTTTCGTTATTTCCTGCCTATGTAATACGTTCGTTCGTTCGTAAGTACGTTCGTTCCTTTGTTTGTTCGTTCGTTCTTTCGTTATTTCCTGCCTATGTAATACGTAGGTTCGTTCGTTCGTAAGTACGTTCGTTCCTTTGTTTGTTCGTTCGTTCTTTCGTTATTTCCTGCCTATGTAATACGTACGTTCGTTCGTTCGTAAGTACGTTCGTTCCTTTGTTCGTTCGTTCTTTCGTTATTTCCTGCCTATGTAATACGTTCGTTCGTTCGTAAGTACGTTCGTTCCTTTGTTTGTTCGTTCGTTCTTTCGTTATTTCCTGCCTATGTTATACGTACTTTCCTTCGTTCGTAAGTACGTTCGTTCCTTTGTTTGTTCGTTCGTTCTTTCGTTATTTCCTGCCTATGTAATACGTACGTTCGTTCGTTCGTAAGTACGTTCGTTCCTTTGTTTGTTCGTTCGTTCTTTCGTTATTTCCTGCCTATGTAATACGTTCGTTCGTTCGTTCGTAAATACGTTCGTTCCTTTGTTTGTTCGTTCGTTCTTTCGTTATTTCCTGCCTATGTAATACGTACGTTCGTTCGTTCGTAAGTACGTTCGTTCCTTTGTTCGTTCGTTCTTTCGTTATTTCCTGCCTATGTAATACGTACGTTCGTTCGTTCGTAAGTACGTTCGTTCCTTTGTTTGTTCGTTCGTTCTTTCGTTAATTCCTGCCTATGTAATACGTTCGTTCGTTCGTTCGTAAGTCCGTTCGTTCCTTTGTTTGTTCGTTCGTTCTTTCGTTATTTCCTGCCTATGTAATACGTACGTTCGGTCGTTCGTAAGTACGTTCGTTCCTTTGTTTGTTCGTTCGTTCTTTCGTTATTTCCTGCCTATGTAATACGTACGTTCGTTCGTTCGTAAGTACGTTCGTTCCTTTGTTTGTTCGTTCGTTCTTTCGTTATTTCCTGCCTATGTAATACGTTCGTTCGTTCGTTCGTTCGTAAATACGTTCGTTCCTTTGTTTGTTCGTTCGTTCTTTCGTTATTTCCTGCCTATGTAATACGTACGTTCGTTCGTTCGTAAGTACGTTCGTTCCTTTGTTCGTTCGTTCTTTCGTTATTTCCTGCCTATGTAATACGTACGTTCGTTCGTTCGTAAGTACGTTCGTTCCTTTGTTTGTTCGTTCGTTCTTTCGTTAATTCCTGCCTATGTAATACGTTCGTTCGTTCGTTCGTAAGTCCGTTCGTTCCTTTGTTTGTTCGTTCGTTCTTTCGTTATTTCCTGCCTATGTAATACGTACGTTCGGTCGTTCGTAAGTACGTTCGTTCCTTTGTTTGTTCGTTCGTTCTTTCGTTATTTCCTGCCTATGTTATACGTACTTTCGTTCGTTCGTAAGTACGTTCGTTCCTTTGTTTGTTCGTTCGTTCTTTCGTTATTTCCTGACTATGTAATATGTTCGTTCGGTCGTTCGTAAGTCCGTTCGTTACTTTGTTTGTTCGTTCGTTCTTTCGTTATTTCCTGCCTATGTAATACGTACGTTCGTTCGTTCGTAAGTACGTTCGTTGCTTTGTTTGTTCGTTCGTTCTTTCGTTATTTCCTGCCTATGTTATACGTACTTTCGTTCGTTCGTAAGTACGTTCGTTCCT